>NW_024724710.1:0-12376 GCF_018991925.1 Homarus americanus
GTCCACCTTCATGAAACACCATCCAGACACAGAGAGACGGTTGTGTCCACCTTCATGTAGCGCCCATCCAGGACACAGAAGCGACGGGTTGTGCGTCCACCCTTCCGAGCAGGGCAGCGCCAACCAGACACACACAGATGGTTGTGTCGTCCACCGCGCAGCCACCATCGATACAGCAGAAGGATCGCAGTCTTCCACCGCAGGCAGCGCCATCCAGAATACAGGCGACGGCTTGTCGTCCACCATGTAGGGGGGGCAGGTGCCGCCATCCAGACACAGAAGGATGGTTGTGTCGTCCACCTCTGCGTAGGAGGCAGGTCTGCCATCCAGACACAGAAGGATGGTTGTGTGTCGTCCACCAAAACACACAGTAGGGGAAGGGGCCACATCCGCGGCGCCATCCACGAGCATAGAAATGGCTGTGTGTCGTCCACCCATGAGCAGGTGCCATCCAGAAGGGATGGTTGTGTCACCACCCTTCCTGCGAAAGCCACCATCCAGACACAGAAGGATGGTGTCGTCCACCTCATGGGGCAGGTGCCGCCATCCAGGACACAGAAGGATGGTTGCGTCTCCACCCTTCGTCCACTTCATGTAGGGGGGCAGCCACCATCCAGACACAGGCATGATACTGTGTCGTCCACCCCACGTGGAGGCAGGGTGCCGCCATCCAGACACAGATATTGTTAGTGTCCATCTTCATGTAGGAGGAAGGCAGTGCCACCATCCAGACACAAGGGATGGTTGTATGTCTCGACCATTCATAGGCATAACACCCAGACAACAGAAGATGGTTGTGTGTCGTCCACCATATAGGTGCCACCATCCACATACGACACAGAAGGATGGTCTGTCCACCTTCATGTAGGCAGTGCCATACCAGACACAGAAGGATGGTTGTGTGTCGTCCACTATCTTAGGCAGGTGCCATCCAGACATAGAAGGATGGTTGTGTCGTCCACCCTTTTCATGTATCCAGACACAGAAGGATGGTTGTGTGTCACCACATCCAGACACAGAGGATGACTGTCAACCACCCTTCATGGGGGCAGCATCCAGACACAGAAGGATGGTTGTCCACCTCCATGGGGGCAAGGCCATCCAGACAGAAGGATGGCAGGTGTCGTCCACCCTTCATGTAAGGGCAGGGCCGCCAATCAAGACAGAAGGATGGTTGTGTGTCGTCCACTTCTGTTCAGTAGCCACCATCCAGGACACAGAAGGATGGTTAGGTCACCACCTTCATGTAGGGGGCAGGCCATCCAGACAGAAGGATGGTGTCGTCCACCATGTATAAGCATCCAGCTGTAGAAGATGGTTGGGTGTCGTCCACCTCTGAGGGCAGGAAGCGCCATCCAGACACAGAAGGATGGCCAGCCGTCCGCCTAGCGTAGGGCAGGTGCCGCCATCCACACAGAAGGATGATGGTGTCGTCCACCCTTCATGTACAGGCAGGTGCCGCCATCCAGACACAGAAGGATGGTTGTGTGTCGTCCAACCTTCATGGGGCAGGTGCCACCATCCAGACACAGAAGGATGGTGTCGTCCACCATGTAGGGGAGGACAGGTGCCACCATCCAGGACAGGGATGGTTAGTGTCGTCCACCCTTCAGTAGGGGCGCGCCATCCAGGACACAGAAGGATGGTTTGTGTCGTCCACCCTTCCATGTAGGGCAGCAAATGCCATCCATGACATAGAAGGATGGCGTGTCGTCCACCCTTCATGTAGAATGCTACCATCCAGGACACAGAAGGATGGTTAGTGTCGTCCACCTTCTGCGCCATCCAGACAGAGATGGTGTGCGTCCACTGCCATCCAGACATAGAAGGATGGTTGTGTGTCGTCCACCCTTCATGTACAGGTGCTACCATCCAGACACAGAAGGATGGTTGTGTGTCGTCCACCTTCATGGCAGGTGCCATCCAGCACACAGAAGGACGTGTGTCGTCCACCTTCATGCATACAGGTGCGCATCTATATACAGATGGTTGTGTCGTCCACCCTTCATAGGGGGCAGGTGCCATCCGGACACAGAAGGATGGCTGTGTGGTCCACCTTCATAGGGGGCAGTGCCACCATCCAGAGCAAGCAGTGCCAAAAACCATCCAAGACACACAAGTACAGATTACACAAAGTCGTCCAAACCTCTCAATGGCAGGGCCGCCATCCAGACAAAGGATGGTTGTGTGTCGTCCACCTTCATGTGTAAAAGAACATCTAGACACAGAAGGATATTGTGTCTTGTCCACCCTCATGTAGGGGAAGGCGCCCATCCAAATAACACAGAAGCGAACAGGAAGGTCACCCAATTTCATAGGGCAGGTGCCGCATCCAGGAACACAGAAGTACGGCCACAGTGTCGTCCACCAACGTAGGGGGCAGGCACCACATCCAGGACACAACAGAAGGATGATTGTAGTCGTCCACCTTCAGTGGGAAAGCGCCATCCAGAAGAATGATGGTCAGGCTGCTCACCTTTCCGCGTAGAGGGCCGCCATCCACGACATAGAAGGATGCGTTGTGTCGTCCACCCTTCATGAAGAAAGCACCATCCAGACACAGAAGGGCGATGTTGCCATCCCACCTTCCAGCGCCATCCAGGACACAGAAAGATGAATTTGTGTCGTCCACCATTCATAAAGAGGTGCCACCATCCAGGCACACAGAAGGATGGCTAACCACCTTCATGGTGCCATCCAGAACACAGGCATGGGTGTCGTCCACCCTTCATGTAGGCAGGTGCCACCATCCAGGACACAGAAGAACGGTTGTGTCGTCCACCATTCATCCAGCGAAACAACCAACCACCCCCCCCCCCACCACAAACACAAACCCACCCAACCGGCGGTGCCACCATCCAGGACACAGCCAAGGACAGCCATGTCGTCCAACCTTCATGGTGTCGCCAATCCAGGACACAAATGACGGTTGTGTCGTCCACACCTCTGGCGCAGGCTGCCGCCATCAGCATGAGGACTGATGTCAGTCGCCCACCCCCTCATAGGGCAGCGCCCATCCAGGACACAGAAGCGATGAACGCCGCAGTGTCGTCCACCCTTCGCGGTGCGCCAACATCCAGACAAAGAAGCGATGGCTTGTGTCCGCCTTCCACACCTTCATCCAGACAGCGGCAGGTGCCCACCATCCTAGCCACACCAAAACCCACCCCCCCCAACACACACAGAAGATGTGTAAAAAACCGTCCACCCTTCCCCATGTAGGTGCCGCCACCCAGGACACAGAAGGATAGCTGTGTGTCGTCCACCCTCTGCGCGTGCACCATCCAGATATAAGATGCGTTTAAATGTCAACCATCCCCGTAAAGTGCAAAGCCGCCATCCAGGAAACAACACCAACCAACCCACCACCACCCACAGAAGGATGGTAGTGTGTCGTACACCTTCGGTGAGTGACAGGATAAAACCCCCACCCCAAAACGCCACCATCCAGAAGGATGGCCAGTGTCGTCCACCCTTCATGAAGTAGCGTTGCCACCCTGAACATATAGCATGGCGTCCACCCCCCACGCACCATGACACAGAAGGATGACAGGTCTCCACCCCATCCAGACACAGCGATGGCTGTGCTCATCCACCCTCTGCGGTAGCGCCGCCACCCCGGAGAAGGATGGCTGGTGTGCCGCAACCACCTTCGAGCGGCAGGTGCCCATCCAGGACACAGAAGGATGGTTGTGCACGTCCACCCTTCTCGTAGCAAGTTACCATCTAGACACTAGAAGGATGTCCCCACCATCCAGACAGAAGGTGTCGTCCAACCTTCATGGGGCAGGTGCCGCCATCCAGGACATAGAAGGATAGTTGTGTGTCTCCATTGCCACAGAAGCGATACGTCATCCTGAAAAGCCAACCCAGGACAACAGGTTGATGAAGGTGTGTCAGTCCACCTTCATGAAGGGGGGAGTGTGGCATCCAGATAGTAAAGGATGGTTGTGTGTCGCCCACCTACTGCGGGGAGTGACAGAAAATAATGGTCCAGGAGACAGGAGATATTGCTGTGTGTCGTCCACTGGCAGAAAGGGTGCCACCATCCAGGCTGCAGAAGGACAGAAAGCCGTCTACCTCTGTGAAATAAGCTACCATCCAGACACACAGAAAGATGGTTGTGTCGTCTAAAACATCCAGGATGCAGGATGGCGGTGTGTGTCGTTCACTCCTTCATGTAGGGAGGGTGTGCACCATCCAGGACACAGAAGGATGCTGGGTTTCGTCCACCTTCTGGCGTAGGGGGGGGCAGAAAACATCCAGACATAGAAGAATGGTTGTGCTGCCCACTCCTTCATGGAAGAAAGCAACATCCAGGCGCGAAGGTAATATTTGCTGTGTGTCAGCACCCTCTGGCGTAGGGACAGTGCCGCCATCCAGGACATAGAAGGCTGGTTGTGTGTCGTCCACCCTTCATGCGGGCGGGGGGGCAAGCCATCCACAGGACATAGAAGGGCGGTTGTGCGTCGTCCACACTTCCATGGGTCAAAGGCGCCACCATACTCCAGGACAAGAAGGTATGATTGGTTAGTGTCGTCCACCCTTCCAGGGGGGCAGCCATCCGCGAAGACAGAAGGATGGTTGTGTGTCGTCCACCCTCTGGCGCGGGGGGCAGGTGCCACCATCCAGGACAGTGGAAGGATGGCTGTGCGTCGTCCACCCTTCGGCGGTGGGCAAAGCCGCCATCCAGGACAGAAGGATGGTTGTGTGTCGTCCACTCCTTCATGGGGTAGAAGCAGGTGCCGCCAATCCAGTATTACAGAAGGATGGCTGTGTGTCGTCCGCACCCTTTCCGCGTATGGGGGAGGAAGCCAAACTGAGGTATACAGAAGGATGGTTAGGTCGTCCACCTCTGGCGTAATGGGGCAGTTGCCGCTATCCGTGACATAGAAGGCTGGTTGTGCCGTCCACCCTTCCGCGTAGGGGGGGGGGGTGGCCATCCAGGACATAGAAGGACAAGCTGTACGTCCACCCTTCCGCGTAAATAAAGCGGGTGCCAATTATTCAGGACATAGAAGGATGGTTAGTGTCCACCTTCAAGCGTAGGGGCAGGTGCCGCCATCCAGGTGACATAGAAGGATGGTTGTGTGTCGTCCACCCTTCCGTAGGGGGGCAGGTGCCACCATCCAGACACAGCATGGCGGTGTCGTCCACCTTCATGTAGGGGGTAGCCAGCGCATCCAGGACAGAAGGATGGTTGTGTCGTCCACCCCATGTAGGGGGCAGGTGCCGCCATCTGCGACATAGAAGGATGCTGTGTGCCTTCACCTTCCAGTAACAAAATGCCATCCAGTGACATAGAAGGATGAAGGTAAAAAGTCGTCCACCCTTCATGAGGGGGGAAGCCAAGAACTGGACACAGAAGGATGAAGCTATGTCGTCCACCTTCATGTAGGGGCAGGTGCCAACTAACGAGGACACAGAAGGATGGCTGTGTGTGTCTTCCACCCTTCATGTAGGGGTGTGTGCCATCCAGGACATAGAATGATGGCAGTCGTCCAATTTTCCATGTAGTGGGGTAGGTGCCAGCCATCCTGACATAGAAGGATGGCTGTGTCTGTTCTTCCATGTAGGGCCAGGCGTGACCATCCAGGACACAGAAGGATGGCTGTGTGTCAGTTCAATTCATGTAGGGGGGGTAGGTGCCACCATCGAGGACACAGGAAGGATGGGTTGTGCCTCTCATCCACCTTCATGTAGGGGGGGGCAGGTGCTACTATCGAGGATATAGAAGAATGGCTGTGTCATCCACTCCTTCTGTAGGGGGTAAGTTACCAATCCAGGACACAGAAGGATGAGCTGCAAAGTTATCCACCCTTCTGTTGGGGCGATGATCCAGGACATAGAAGGATGGGTTGTGTCGTCCACCCTTCTGCGTAGGCGGAGGGAGCCACCAGGACATAGAAGGATGGTTGTGGTGTCGTCCACCCTTCATGTAAAGGTGTGCCAGCTTACCTGGTGACATAGAAGGTTGGTTGTGTGTCGTCCACCTTCATGTAAGGGGGGGGGTGCCATCCAGATACATAGAAGGATGATGTGCTCGTCCACCTTCTGCGTAATGGGCAAGTGCCACTAACGAGACACAGAAGTGAAGGCTGTGTGGTCGTCCACCTTCATTCAGGGGGCAGGTGCCGCCATCCAGGACATAGAAGGATGGTTGTGTGTCGTCCACCTCTGGGGGCAGGTGCCACATTCAGGACACAGAAGGATGGTTGTGTGTCGTTCACCTTCATGAAGAGCCATCCTGTGACATAATGGCTGGTTAAAAACCACCTCTGCAGGGGGGGCAGGTGCCACCATCCAGGACACAGATGATGGTTGTGTCGTTCACCCTCTCATGTAGGGGGGGCAGGTGCCACCATCCAGGACACAGAAGGATGGTTACTGACCACCCTTCATGTAGGGGGCAGCCACATCCAGGACATAGAAGAACAAGGTGTCGTCCACCTTCATGGGGGGCAGCCACCATCTCAGAGCACAGAAGGACTGAGCGTGTCAGTCCACCTCTAGGGGAGCAGGCATGCCATCCAGGAGACATAGAAGGATGTATGTGTCCACCTTCTGTAGGGGGGAGGGCACAATCCAGGATATAGAAGGATGGTTGTGCCCACCGCGTGCAGATGCTGCCATCCAGATACAGAAGGCCATACAGTGTCGTCCACCTTCAAGGCGTAGGGGGGGGGCACACCCAGACATAGAAGGATGGTTGCGTGTCGTCAACCTTCATGGTGCGGGGCGCCACCACCCAGGACACATGGTGATGACGAGCGTGTCGTCCACCCTTCCAGGGGGGGGCAGGTGCCGCCATCCAGACATAGAAGGATACAGGCCGTCCACCTTCTGCGGGGGAAGAGGTGCCACCATCCGTGACACAGGAAGGATGGGTTGCGTGTCGTCCACCCTTCATGTAGGGGGGTAGATGCCGCTAATCCAGGACACAGAAGGATGGTTGTGTGTCGTCCACCCTTCATGTAGGGGGCAGGTGCCGCTATCCAGGACATAGAAGATGGCTACAGTGTCGTCCACCCTCTGCAGCAGGGTGTGGTGCAGGTGCCACCATCCAGGACACAGAAGGGCGGTTGTGTGTCGTCCACCCTTCCAAGTGGGGTGGTGCTACCATCCAGACACACAGAAGGATGGTTGTGTGTCGTCCACCCTTCATGGGGGCAGGTGCCATCCAGACACAGAAGGATGGTTGTGTGTCGTCCACCCTTCATATAGGGGGGGGGGCAGGTGCTTACCCAGGACACAGAAGGATGGTTGTGTGTCATCCACCTCATGTAGGGGATTGTGCACCATCCAGACACAGAAGGATGGTTGTGTGTCGTCCACTGCATGGGGGTGCACCATCCAGGACGCAGAAGGATGGTTGTGCAGTCGTCCACCTCAAGGGGGGGCAGGTGCCATCCAGGACATAGAAAGATGGTTGCGTCGTCCAATTCTCCAGCGTGTAGGGGGGGCGCCATCCAGGACATAGAAGGACGGTTGTGTGTCGTCCACCCTCTGGCGTAGGGGGGGCAGGCCACCATCCAAGACAAAAGAAGGATGGTCGTGTCGTCCACCCTTCACATGTAGGGGGCAAGCCGCCACTCCAGGAAGGATGGCCAGTCGTCCACCCTTCATGCGTATGGGGGAGGGCGCCAACTATGTGACATAAGGATACAGGTGGCCGTCCACCCTTCATATAGGAGACAGGTGCCACCATCCAGGAGCATATAGAAGGATGGTTGTGTGTCGTCCACCCTTCATGGTGGGGGCAGGTGCCGCCAATGAGGACACAAAGAAGGATGGTTGTGTGCTCCTACCCTCATCTAGGGGGACAGGTGCTGCATCCAGAGACAGATGGATGGTCAGTGTCAACCACCTTCATGTAGTAGGTGCCATTATCCTGGACATAGAAGGACAGGGTGTGTCGTCCACTCCTCTCATGGTGGGGGGCCAGGTGCCACTCTCATCCAGACACACAAGATGGTTGTGTGTCGTCCACCCTTCATGTAGGTAAAGAAAGCTGCCATCCAGGACATAGAAGAATGGTTGTGTGCCCACCTTTCCATGGAAGGGGAAGAAAGCCACCACTGAGACACAGAAGGATGGTTGTGTGTCTCCCACCCCTCTGCGTAGGGGGCAGGTGCCGCCATCCAGGACATAGAAGGACGACAGTGTCACGTCCACCCTCCATGTAGGTGCATCCTGACATAGGCTACGGTTGTGTCGTCCACTATCTATGTAGGGGGCAGGTGCCACCACTGGCGACACAGAAGCATACAGTGTCACCCTCTCATGTAGGGGGCAGCTGCCATCCAGGATATAGAAGGGCGTGTCGTCCGTGTGTCGTCCACCCTTCATGCAGGGGCAGGTGCCACCATCCAGGACACAGAAGGATGGTTGTGTGTCGTCCACCCCTTCATGGGGGCAAATGCCAATCCAGACAAGAAGTGGATACGTCGTCCACCCTTCATGTAGGGGGCAGGTGCCCTATCCAGACACAGAAGGATGGTTGTGTGTCGTCCACCTTCATGTATGGGGGCGCCATCCAGGACATAGAAGGATGGTTAGTGTCTTCCACCCTTCATGTAGGGGGCAGGTGCCGCCATCCGGTGACATAGAAGGATGGCTGTGTGTCGCCCACCTTCATGGGCAGACACGCCATCCAGGACACAGAAGATGGTTGTTTGTCGTCCACCCTCTATGTACAGGGGAAGGTGCCATCCAGACATAGGAAGGATGGTTGTGTGTCGTCCACCCTTCATGTAGGAGGACAGGTGCCACCATCCAGACATAGAAGGATGGTTGTGTGTCGTCCACCCTTCATGTAGGGGCAGGTGCCGCCATCCAGGACATAGAAGGATGGTTGTGTCGGCCACCTGTCATAGGGGCAGGTGCCGCCATCCAGACATAGAATGTTGGTTGTGTGCCGTCCACCCTTCATGGGGATGAACCACCATCCAGCACACAGAAGGATGGTTGTGTGTCGTCCACCCTTCATGAAGTTGCAGGTTCCGCCATCCAGAGATATAGAAGGATGGTTAGGTGTCGTCCACCTTCTCGTAGGGGGGGCAGGTGCCAACACGAGGACATAGAAGGATGGCTGTGTGTCGTCCACCCTTCATGTATGGGGAAGCCATCCAGACATAGAAGGATGGTTGTGTGTCGTCCACCCTTCATGTAGGAGGTGCCGCCATCCGGTGACATAGAAGGATAGGTGTGTCGTCCACCCTTCATGTAGGGGCAGGTGCCACCATCGAGGACATAGAAGGATGAATGTGTGTCGTCCACCCTCCATGTATGGGGGGGGCGCCATCCAGGACAGGAAGATACAAAGTCGTCCACCTTCATGGGGGCAGGTCCGCCATCCAGACATAGCGATTGCGTGTCGTCCACCCTTCATGTAGGCTGGTACCATCCCTGAACATAGAAGGATGGTTGTGTTTCGTCCACCCTTCATGTACAGGGGCAGGTGCCGCCATCCAGGACATAAAAGGATGGTTGTGTGTCGTCCACCCTTCATGTAGGGGGACAGGTGCCACCATCCAGGACACAGAAGCATGGTAGTGTGTCGTCCACCCGTCAGGTAGGAGGACAGGTGCCACCATCCAGGACATAGAAGGATGGTTGTGTGTCGTCCACCCTTCATGTAGGGGGGCATGTGCCACCATCCAGGCCACAGAAGGATGGTTGTGTGTCGTCCACCCTTCATGTAGGGGGGCAGGTGCCGCCATCCAGGACATAGAAGGATGGTTGTGTGTCGTCCACCCTTCATGTAGGGGGGCAGTTGCCACCATCCAGGACACAGAAGGATGGTTGTGTGTCGTCCACCTTTCATGTAGGGGTGTAGGTGATGCCATCCAGGACATAGAAGGATGGTTGTGTGTCGTCCACCCTTCATGTAGGGGGTCAGGTGCCGCCATCCAGGACATAGAAGGATGGTTGTGTGTCGTCCACCATTCATGTAGGGGGGTAGGTGCCGCCATCCTGGTCATAGAAGGATGGCTGTGTGTCGTCCACCCTTCATGTAGGGGGGCAGGTGCCACCATCCAGGACACAGAAGGATGGTTGTGTGTCGCCCACCCTTCATGTAGGGGGGCAGGTGCCGCCATCCAGGACATAGAAGGATGGTTGGGTGTCGTCCACCCTTCATGTAGGGGGGCAGGTGCCACCATCGAGGACACAGAAGGATGGTTGTGTGTGTCACACCTTCATGTAATGGGGCAAGTGCCACCATCTAGGACATAGAAGGATGGTTGTGTGTCGTCCACCCTTAATGTAGGGGGGCAGGTGCCGCCATCCAGGACATAGAAGGATGGCTGTGTGTCGTCCACCCTTCATGTAGGGGGGCAGGTGCCACCATCCAGGACACAGAAGGATGGTTGTGTGTCGTCCACCTTTCATGTAGGGGGGTAGTTGCCGCCATCGAGGACACAGAAGGATGGTTGTGTGTCGTCCACCCTTCATGTAGGGGTGCAGGTGCCGCCATCCAGGACATAGAAGGATGGTTGTGTGTCGTTCACCTTTCATGTAGGGGGGTAGTTGCCGCCATCCAGGACACAGAAGGATGGTTGTGTGTCGTCCACCCTTCATGTAGGGGGGCAGGTGCCACCATCCAGGACACAGAAGGATGGTTGTGTCTCGTCCACCCCTCATGTAGAGGGGCAGGTGCCGCTATCCAGGACACAGAAGGATGGTTGTGTCTCGTCCACCCTTCATGTAGGGGGGCAGGTGCCGCCATCCAGGACACAGAAGGATGGTTGTGTCTCGTCCACCCTTCATGTAGGGGGGCAGGTGCCGCCAGACAGGACACAGAAGGATGGTTGTGTGTCGTCCACCCTTCATGTAGGGGGTCAAGTGACGCCATCCAGGACACAGAAGGATGGTTGTGTGGCGTCCACCCTTCATGTAGGGGGGCAGGTGCCACCATCCAGGACACAGAAGGATGGTTGTGTGTCGTCCACTCTTCATGTAGGGGGGGGCACCATACAGGACATAGAAGGTTGTGTTGTCACCTTCATGTGGGGGCAGGTGCCGCCATCAGGACATAGAGGATGGTTGTGTGTCGTCACCATGTGGGGGGCAGGTGCACTATCGAGGACACACAGGATGGTTGTGTGTCTTCCACCCCTTCATGTGGGGGGCAGGTGCCACCATCCAGGACACAGAAGGATGGTAGTGTGTCGTCCACCCTTCATGTAGGAGGACATGTGCCACCATCCAGGACATAGAAGGATGGTTGTGTGTCGTCCACCCTTCATGTAGGGGGGCAAGTGCCACCATCCAGGCCACAGAAGGATGGTTGTGTGTCGTCCACCCTTCATGTAGGGGGGCAGGTGCCGCCATCCAGGACATAGAAGGATGGTTGTGTGCCGTCCACCCTTCATGTAGGGGGGCAGGTGCCACCATCGAGGACACAGAAGGATGGTTGTGTGTCTTCCACCCTTCATGTAGGGGGGCAGGTGCCGCCATCCAGGACATAGAAGGATGGTTGTGTGTCGTCCACCCTTCACATACGGGGGTAGGTGCCGCCATCCTGGACATAGAAGGATGGTTGTGTGTCGTCCACCCTTCATTTAGGGGGGCAGGTGCCACCATCCAGGACACAGAAGGATGGTTGTGTGTCGTCCACCCTTCATGTAGGCGGGCAGGTGCCGCCATCCAGGATATAGAAGGATGGTTGTGTGTCGTCCACCCTTCATATAGGGGGGCAGGTGCCACCATCTAGGACATAGAAGGATGGTTGTGTGTCGTCCACCCTTCATGTAGGGGGGCAAGTGCCACCATCCAGGCCACAGAAGGATGGTTGTGTGTCGTCCACCCTTCATGTAGGGGGGCAGGTGCCACTCATCAGGATATAGAAGGATGGTTGTGTGTCGTCCACCCTTCATGTGAGGGGGCGTGCCTGCATCGGGGACACAGAAGGATGGTAGTGTGTCGTCCACCCTTCATAGCAGCGCCATCCAGACATAGAAGATAAAGCCGTCCACCCTTCCAAGGTAGGGAGGCGCCATCCAGTACAAGAAGGATGGTTATGTGTCGTCCACCCTTCATGCATGAAAGGCGAAGCCGCCATCCAGGACACACACAGAAGGATGGTTGTGTGTCCACCCTCCACGTAGGGGAACAGGGCCGCCATCCAGGACATAGAAGGATGCGTGTGCCGTCCACCTTAATGAAAAAGCAGGTGCCACCATTCCAGGACACAGAAGGATGGTTGTGTGTCGTCCACCCTTCATAGGGGGGCAGGTGCCATCCACGACATAAAAGGATGGTTGTGTGTCGTCCACCCTTCATGTAGCAGGTGCCACCATCGAGACACACAGAAGGATGGTTGTGTTCTTCCACCCTTCATGTAAGCAATACGTACCGAACGAAGCACAATTAG
>NW_024724711.1:5000-11405 GCF_018991925.1 Homarus americanus
ACGGAAGAGAGACCCAAGTGTAATTGATAGAGCGCCAGCCATTCGCCATATAAGCCCGCTCCACTGCCATTCCTCTGATCCAATGAGACTAAAATCTCTCTCTCTCTCTCTCCTTCTGCTCCAGCCATTGCAGGGCAGGAAGCGACGGCAATTTTGGTTGTTGTTTTTGAATGCCGCGCTTTGCTTCGCAGAGGCGCCGAAGCGCTCCGCTGGGGGGCGGAAGATATTTCACACCGAATATGTGTGTGAAGGCACCCTCTCCCCTTAATATAGTGAAATAGTGCAATCCAGCATACAAGGTCGGACGATAGGACATTCACCGTACCGCACCTCGAGAGTGGATGTTGGGTAAGGTTAAAACCGGACTGTTCGCAGACAGCCGAATAACCCGGTTCCGGACTAATTGGTGGATGCAACATCATGATGATGCTGCTGTCGCGGAAACCGCAGTGGCGACGTGAGAGAGTAATAATGTTCAATAGGGAGAGCGACCTGGCTAGTGTAATTGATAGATCGCGAGCCTACTCGCCATTAGCCCGCTCCACTGCCATTCCTCTGACCCAATGAGACTATTCTCTCTCTCGCTCTCCTTCTGCTCCAGCCATTGCAGGGCAGGGAGAGGAAATCGACGGCAATTTTGGTTGTTGTTTTTGAATGCCGCGTTTTGCTTCGCAGAGGCGCTGAAGCGCTCCGCTGGGGGGCGGAAGATATTTCACATCGAATATGTGTGTGAAGGCACCCTCTCCCCTTAATATAGTGAAATAGTGCAATCCAGCATACAAGAGCGGACGATAGGACAGTCACCGTACCGCACCTCGAGAGTGGAAGTTGTTTGATCGTTTGTTAGGCAAGGTTAAAACCTGACTGTTCGCGAACAGCCGAATAACCCGGTTCCGGACTTACAATAGACGCAACATCATGATGCTGCTGCTGTCTTGAAACCGTGGTGGCGACGTGCGGCGAGAGTAATAATAATGTTCGAATTGGGAGACAGACCTGGCTGAGTAGAGATTCATAGATCGCTCCACTGCCCATTCCTCTGACCCCCATGAGGACTATTCTCTCTCTCTTCTTCTGCTATGCTGCTGCTCCCAGCCATTGCAGGGCAGGGAAGGAAGCGACGGCAACTTTGGTTGTTGTTTTTGAATGCGCTTTGCCATAGGCGTAGCGCTCGCTGGGGCGGAAGATATTCCACACCGAATAGGTGTGTGAAGGCACCCTCTCCCTTAATATAGTGAAATAGTGCAATCCAGCATATACAAGGCGGACGATAGGACAGTCACCGTTACCACCTCGAGTGGAAGTTGTTTGAAGTCGTTTGTTAGGCAAAGGTTAAAACCCGACTGTTACTTGAACAGCCAGGCAACCCGGTTCCGGACTTACAATAGACGCAACATCATGATGCTGCTGCTGTGGCAGAAACCGTGGTGGCGGCGATATTAATGCGCCGAGAGTAATAATGTTCAATTGGGGAATGGGCCTGGCTGAAGTGAAATTCATAGATCGCGCTCCTGCCATTCCTCTGACCCATGAGACTATTTTCTCTCTTCTTCTGCTGCTGCTGCTCCAGCCATTGCAGGGCAGGGAAGGGAAAACGGCAGCAACTTTGGTTTGTTGTTTTTGAATGCGGCGCTTTAGCCGCAGAAGCGCCCGAAGGCGCTCCGCTGGGGGCGGAAGATATTCCCACACCGAATAGGTGTGTGAAGGCACCCTCTCCCTTAATATAGTGAATTAGTGCAATCCAGCATACAGGGGCGGACGATAGGACAGTCACCGTACCGCACCTCGAGAGTGGAGGTTGTTTGATCGTTTGTTAGGCAAGTTTAAAACCTGACTGTTCGAGAACAGCCGAATAACCCTGTTCGGGACTTATTGGTAGACACAACATCATGATGCTGCTGCTGTCACGGAAACCGTGGTGGCGACGTGTGCGCCGAGAGAGAGTAATAATGTTCAATTGGGAGACAGACCTGGCTAGTGAAATTCATAGATCGCTCCTGCCATTCCTCTGACCCCATGAGACTATTTTCTCTCTCTCTTCTTCTCTGCTGCTGCTCAGCCATTGCAGGGCAGGGAAGGAAAGCAAATTTTGGTTGTTGTTTTGAATGCCGCGCTTTGCGAGAGGCGCGCGCTCCGCTGGGGCGGAAGATATTTCACACGAATATGTGTGCGAAGGCACCTCTCCCTTAATATTAGTGAAATAGTGCAATCGAACATATAAGGGCGGACGTTTTCATCACCGTCTCCCACTCGGTGTGTGTGCAGATTCTCGGATCATTTTGTAAAGTATGCTCGACCCCCGATTGACTTTGGCGGTCTCCCATTCGGGTGTGCAAGTTTCTGTAGTATGCTATTAAATCGACCCCCGATTGACTTTGACTGTCTCCCATTCGGGTGTGCAAGTTTCTGTAGTATGCTATCAAATCGACCCCCGATTGACTTTGACGGTCTCCCATTCGGGTGTGCAAGTTTCTGTAGTATGCTATTAAATCGACCCCCGATTGACTTTGACGGTCTCCCATTCGGGTGTGCAAGTTTCTGTAGTATGCTATTAAATCGACCCCCGATTGACTTTCACTGTCTCCCATTCGGGTGTGCAAGTTTCTGTAGTATGCTATTAAATCGACCCCCGATTGACTTTCACTGTCTCCCATTCGGGTGTGCAAGTTTCTGTAGTATGCTATCAAATCGACCCCCGATTGACTTTGACGGTCTCCCATTCGGGTGTGCAAGTTTCTGTAGTATGCTATCAAATCGACCCCCGATTGACTTTGACGGTCTCCCATTCGGGTGTGCAAGTTTCTGTAGTATGCTATTAAATCGACCCCCGATTGACTTTGACTGTCTCCCATTCGGGTGTGCAAGTTCTCTGTAGTATGCTATCAAATCGACCCCCGATTGACTTTGACGGTCTCCCATTCGGGTGTGCAAGTTCTCTGTAGTATGCTATCAAATCGACCCCCGATTCACTTTGACGGTCTCCCATGCGGGTGTTGAACTTCTCTGGTATGTTGTATAATATGACCGAGGTGCCCCTACCCCTTACTATAGTGAAATAGTGCCATCCAGTGTACAAGGGCGGACGCTTTCATCACCGTCTCCCACTCGGTGTGTGCACATTCTCGGATCATTTTGTATAGTATGCTATTAAATCGACCCTCGATTGACTCTGACGGTCTCCCATTCGGGTGTGCAAGTTTCTGTAGTATGCTATTAAATCGACCCCCGATTGACTTTGACTGGCTCCCGTTCGGGTGTGCAAGTTTCTGTGTATGCTATCCGTCGACCCCGATTGACTTTGGCCGGTCTCCCATTCGGGTGTGCAAGTTTCTGTAGTATGCTATCAAATCGACCCCGATTGACTTTGACGGTCTCCCATTGGTGTGCAAGTTTCTGTAGTATGCTATTAATCGACCCCCGATTGACTTTGACGGTCTCCCATTCAGATGTGCAAGTTTCTGTAGTATGCTATTAAATCGACCCCCGATTGACTTTGACAGCGGTCTCCCCATTCAGGTGTGCAAGTTTCTGTAGTATGCTATCAAATCTGACCCCGATTGACTTTGGCCGGTCCTCGATGGTGTACAGTTTCTGTAGTATGCTATTAAATCGACCCCGATTGACTTTGGCGGTCTCCCCATTGGTGTGCAAGTTTCTGTGGTATGCTCTATTAAATCGACCCCGATTGACTTTGACTGTCTCCCCATTCCGGGTGTGCAAGTTTCTGTAGTATGCTATTAAATCGACCCCCGATTGACTTTGACTGTCTCCCATTCGGGTGTGCAAGTTTCTGTAGTATGCTATCAAATCGACCCCCGATTGACTTTGAAGGTCTCCGATTCGGGTGTGCAAGTTTCTGTAGTATGCTACTAAATCGACCCCGATTGACTTTGACGGTCTCCCATTCGGGTGTGCAAGTTTCTGTAGTATGCTATTAAATCGACCCCCGATTGACGTTGACGGTCTCCCATTCGGGTGTGCAAGTTTCTGTAGTATGCTATCAAATCATTTTGAATTGACTTTGTGGTCTCCCCATTCGGGTGTACAAGTTTCTGTAGTATGCTATTAAATCTGACCCCGATTGACTTTGACGGTCTCCCATTCGGGTGTGCAAGTTTCTGTAGTATGCTATTAAATCGACCCCCGATTGACTTTGACTGTCTTACATTAAGATTGTGCAAGTTTCTGTAGTATGCTATCAAATCGACCCCGATTGACTTTGACGGTCTCCCCATTCGGGTGTGCAAGTTTCTGTAGTATGCTATTAAATCGACCCCCGATTGGCTTTGACGGTCTCCCATTCGGGTGTGCAAGGTTCTGTAGTATGCTATTAAATCGGCCCCCGATTGACTTTGACTGTCTCCCATTCGGGTGTGCAAGTTTCTGTAGTATGCTATCAAATCGACCCCCGATTGACTTTGACGGTCTCCCATTCGGGTGTGCAAGTTTCTGTAGTATGCTATTAAATCGACCCCCGATTGACTTTGACGGTCTCCCATTCGGGTGTGCAAGTTTCTGTAGTATGCTATTAAATCGACCCCCGATTGACTTTGACTGTCTCCCATTCGGGTGTGCAAGTTTCTGTAGTATGCTATTAAATCGACCCCCGATTGACTTTCACTGTCTCCCATTCGGGTGTGCAAGTTTCTGTAGTATGCTATCAAATCGACCCCCGATTGACTTTGACGGTCTCCCATTCGGGTGTGCAAGTTTCTGTGGTATGCTATTAAATCGACCCCCGATTGACTTTGACGGTCTCCCATTCGGGTGTGCAAGTTTCTGTGGTATGCTATCAAATCGATCCCCGATTGACTTTGACGGTCTCCCATTCGGGTGTGCAAGTTTCTGTAGTATGCTATCAAATCGACCCCCGATTGACTTTGACGGTGTCCCATTCGGGTGTGCAAGTTTCTGTAGTATGCTATTAAATCGACCCCCGATTGACTTTGACGGTCTCCCATTCGGGTGTGCAAGTTTCTGTGGTATGCTATCAAATCGATCCCCGATTGACTTTGACGGTCTCCCATTCGGGTGTGCAAGTTTCTGTAGTATGCTATCAAATCGACCCCGGATTGACTTTGACGGTCTCCCATTCGGGTGTGCAAGTTTCTGTAGTATGCTATCAAATCGACCCCGATTGACTCTGATGGTCTCCCATGCGGGTGTGGAACTTCTTTGGTATGTTGTATAATATGACCGAGGTGCCCCTACCCCTTACTATAGTGAAATAGTGCCATCCAGCATACAAGGGCGGACGCTTTGACGACCGTCTCCCACTCGGTATTTGCAGATTCTCGGATCATTTTGTATAGTATGCTATTAAATCGGCCCTCCATTGACTCTGACGGTCTTCCATTCGGGTGTGCAAGTTCTCTTGGTGCATTTGAAGTATGAGTTGAGTTTAATGAAGTTGATTTCGTCATAGGCACGGTGCTGTGCTGTGCTGTGCCATCGACAACACCAATAAGGAAGGGGCATCTATTTTTACTTAGGCTAGCATACCTAAGTTAAAGCAAACTCCCCTTGCCAATACAAGAAGGAAGAGGATTTCTTATAGTCTAATAAACAATTCATCATGACCAAATACAGTATCTAACACAGGGCGTCCGGGGGCGCAGCCCCCGGTTAGCAACTAACCATTTGATTGCATTATCTCTGAGAATAGTTAGCAATTATCCATTTGATTGCATTATCCCAGGTTAGGGGGGGTTGTGTGTGGTTCCATATCACCAGATTTATTAAAAAACTCTACGTCAGGCTAAACAGTTTAGGCTAGATAGTACGATACGATACGAAGTCATTAGTTAAGAGGTGAAAGAAGATTATTAGGAATTGAAGAAAAAGGTGGTGAAACTGAAATACAGTAGGAGTAGAAAGAATCTGGGCTCAACCAGATCGCTTCATCTTTCTTATTGGTGTTTTGTCTTTGTTCTGCTCCTTTGGGTCGTCAGACCTTTGTATTAATATTGGTTTATTTATATAATGCTGCTTATTATTATTATTTTTTATTTATTGTTGGAGTTAGTGAGCCCTTGAGTCCTTGTGTAACTGGGAGGAGTAGTCTATTTTTTTGAGTGTTAGTTAAGTGTTAGTTGTGTTAGTCTAAAAGAGTGCACCATATGCCAGGTTCTTAGTGGAGCTGGTTGGTCACTCTCATCTTTATTCCTCTAGTAATGTTTTTATGTAGAAATGTGTATATTGAGGCGGGAGGTGGTTCAATTACTTCTTCCTGTCTATATTATTTATCCAGTTTTGATATGTTTCTGTATTAAGTTCAGTCACTTTTTTCCAAATATTTACAGCTTTGTTGTGTATATCTACATTGATTGCTAAGAGTTTTGCTCTCTTGTGTAGCTGTTCATTATTGATGTGGTCTGTATATTTTATGTTATATATAAATCTGAG
>NW_024724712.1:0-5538 GCF_018991925.1 Homarus americanus
TTTGGTATGAATCGGTGGTAGTAAGAGTGGATTATATTATATAGAGGTAATAATATGTCGTATTTCTTATTTCTTACCGTAGAGTTCGATACCTTCACACTGATTACTTACAGGAGATTATGGCGTATCTACGTAGAAGTTCACTCCACCACTCGACATTCCATGATTTATACTTGATAAATGATGATTTAATGAATTCATTAAATTTTCAACATCCATCTAAGTTACTGGTTATACTTTGTCATAACCAATCAGTCATTACCTTCAGTAATAATAAGATAGGATCACAGATACGGGCGGATAATTGCACTTACATTTATTTGTCAAGCTTCCATACAATGATTTACAATTTGCATGGATATATGATTCACTCACGTTCACGCTGTAATAAAATTAAGCTTCTAAAAGAGAATTTTAACTTGGGGACACATGTGATTACTCTACTATGAGTATAACTTAACTGGATTGCTTTTGTTGCAACCAGGCTTCCGCACAAGAACTTCTTTCCACGGGCCACAGCAACAAAAAGTACTCTTGGGTTACCACACATGGTGTCGTGCAGGAGAACTCTGTAAGCGTGACTTGAATTAACCATTTAGGTGCAATAGACCAGCCTGGATTGCTCTTGTCGCAACCAGGCTTCCACACGTGATATTTCCACGGGGATAACAACCTAGGTTAACACACTTAGTCTCGTGTCGACTTCCACAGCCACGCTTTAACAAAGGTACTCTTGATGTACCACCGCTGATCTCGCATCACTGACAGTCACTGGACGGTTGTCGCGGCAAGGAGAACTGGTAAGCGTGACTTGAATTAACCATTTAGGTGCAATAGACCAGCCTGGATTGCTTTTGTCGCAACCAGGCTTCCACACGTGATATTTCCACGGGGATAACAAACCTAGGTTAACACACTTAGTCTCGTGTCGAACACGGTCACGGTAGACGGGTGTCGTGCAGGAGAACTCTGTAAGTGTGAATTATTTAACCATTTACTGTAGGTTTGATAGGCCAGCCTGGATTGCTCTTGTCGCAACCAGGCATCCACACGTGATATTTCCACGGGGATAACAACCTAGGTTAACACGCTTAGTCTCGTGTCGACGACGGTTCACAGGACGGAGTGGCGGTGGAGGACTCTGTGTGGTGTGGTGTCCCGCCCCCTTTCAGGAGGGAGAGGATGGAACGACGTGTAACCCATGGCTCAGGGGGTACTGCTTAAAATGAGGGTTTTGGGTGAAGCGATAAGACAGTACAACACTGTTTTCACTGCCCCACCCCCTAAGGCTAGCTGACATACACTAATTGAAAAATACATGTGTCAGTTGTGCCTCGCGGGCGTCTTATCTCTGGTAAAACAAACTTTGGGTTAGTTTGCGTGGGTAAGCCCCTAAACCCATGACAATCGCCCTAGAAAAATTTTCTTGAATAAAAATTTTCAGCACCTATACAATCAAGAGAATGCCTAGCCCAGACACACAATTCAACATTCATACTGTGGTGTGTGTGTGTGTGTGGCACTAACACTGCAACGGGATGTAGTCGCCAATCGCCACTGAGGGAAAACCTCAACATTTACTTTAGATTTTCAGGCTGGAGGAAAACTCCGAGGTGAGGGTGACAATTCCCGAGCAATAGTTCATGCTAAGCGTAAACACGCTACATTTATGTTACAGCAACGTGTTGTGTAGTGTAGGGTATGTAGACATTGTTTAGGTGGTACAGGTGTCGTGTTATGTTCTTAAATGTAGAGAGGCGTGAAAAGGTTTACATAACATTTGAAGAGTCGTCAGATGCGTGGAGGTTCGAGTTGACCGGAACATATGGACACTCCCACACATAGGTCAGGTACTAGACACGCTCTGCAATGTCAAATGAACTTTCCCGGTGATGAAGAGAAGGACCCCCAAAGGTGTGGAGGTGGAGGTACTCTTCCCGTCACTCACCCTTGGGTGTGCAGTCCACCGCCTCGTACTGAATCAGCTGGCCGATGTGGAACTGGGTTTCCTGACCGCAATGTCCGCCGCCACCCTGTCAAGGGTTCGGGGATCACTGTGAGAGGCCACAGGGGTGCAGGTAGAACTCGCCCTCCGTCGCTGGTTCTGGCAAACATCACAAGTCCTCTTCTGTTTCTATATTTTCCACCTTTAAATTCAGATTCAAATTTCTTAGGGTCCCCTCAAATATACTAGTAATCATTTCGTAGTACAATATACGCGTTTGCACAAACTGCTGACAAGAGTGCAATTATCCGCGGTCTGTGTCCCTGTTCGGGCGCCAATTGTCATGGTTTTGGTATGAATTGGTGATAGTAGGAGTGGATTTATTATATAAAGATAATATTATGTCGTATTTCTTAATTCTTACCGTAGAGTTCGATACCTTCACACTGGTTACTTACAGGAGATTATGGCATATCTACATAGAAGTTCACTCCACCACTCGACATTCCATGATTCATACTTGATAAATGATGATTTAATGAATTCATTTAATTTTCAACATCCATCTAAGTTATTGGTTATGCTATGTCATAACCAATCAGTCATTACCTTTAGTAATAATAAGATAGGATCACAGATACGGGCAGATAATTGCACTTACATTTATTTGTCAAGCTTCCATACAATGATTTACAATTTGCATGGATATATGATTTACTCACGTTCACGCTGTAATAAATGATTAAATCTTCTAAAACAGAATTTGGCAAGGACCCATCTTGATTACTCTATAGTATAACTTAACAGAGCCTTAATTCTTCAAGTGATACATTTACTGCCAGCCTGGATTGCTTTTGTTGCAACCAGGCTTCCGCACAAGGACTTCTTTCCACGGGCCACAGCAACAAAAAGTACTTTTGGGTTACCACACATGGTGTCGTGCAGGAGAACTCTGTAAGCGTGACTTGAATTAACCATTTGGGTGCAATAGACCAGCCTGGATTGCTTTTGTCGCAACCAGGCTTCCACACGTGATATTTCCACGGGGTATAACAACCTAGGTTAACACGCTTAGTCTCGTGTCGACCTTCCACGGCCATAACAACAAAAGGTACTCTTGGTGTACCACACATAGTCTCGCGTCACTGAGTCACGGTAGACGGTTGTCGCGGCAAGGAGAACTGGTAAGCGTGACTTGAATTAACCATTTAGATGCAATAGACCAGCCTGGATTGCTTTTGTCGCAACCAGGCTTCCACACGTGATATTTCCACGGGGATAACAAACCTAGGTTAACACACTTAGTCTCGTGTCGATCACGGTCACGGTAGACGGGTGTCGTGCAGGAGAACTCTGAAAGCGTGAATTAATTAACCATTTACTGTAGGTTTGATAGGCCAGCCTGGATTGCTCTTGTCGCAACCAGGCTTCCACACGTGATATTTCCACGGGGATAACAACCTAGGTTAACACGCTTAGTCTCGTGTCGACGACGGTTCACAGGACGGAGTGCGGTGGAGGACTCTGTGTGGTGTGGTGTCCCGCCCCCCCTTCAGGAGGGAGAGAATGGAGACGACGTCCTAACTAACCCATGGCTCAGGGGGTACTACTTAAAATGAGGTTTTTGGGTGTGAAGCGATGAACAGTACAACACTGTTTCACTGCTCACCCCCCTAAAGGCTGGCTGACATACACTAATGAAAAATACATGTCCCAGTTATGCCTCGCCGGGCGTCTTATCTCTGGTAAAACAAACTTTGGAGTTGGTTGCGTGGGTAAGCCTAACGCAACCCATGACAATCGCCCCTACTAAGAAGTTTTTCTTCGGAGAATAAAAATTTCAGCACCTGTATACAGTACAATCAAAATAATGCCTAGCCCAGACACACAATTCAACATTCACACTGTGGTGTGTGTGTGACACTAACACTGCAACGGGATGTAGTCGCCAATCGCCACTGAGGGAAAACCTCAACATTTACTTTAGATTTTCAGGCTGGAGGAAAACTCCGAGGCGAGGGTGACAATTCTCGAGCAATAGTTCATGCTAAGCGTAAACACGCTACATTTATGTTACAGCAACGTGTTGTGTAGTGTAGGGTATGTAGACATTGTTTAGGTGGTACAGGTGTCGTGTTATGTTCTTAAATGTAGAGAGGCGTGAAAAGGTTTACATAACATTTGAAGAGTCGTCAGATGCGTGGAGGTTCGAGTTGACCGGAACATATGGACACTCCCACACATAGGTCAGGTACTAGACACGCTCTGCAATGTCAAATGAACTTTCCCGGTGATGAAGAGAAGGACCCCCAAAGGTGTGGAGGTGGAGGTACTCTTCCCGTCACTCACCCTTGGGTGTGCAGTCCACCGCCTCGTACTGAATCAGCTGGCCGATGTGGAACTGGGTTTCCTGACCGCAATGTCCGCCGCCACCCTGTCAAGGGTTCGGGGATCACTGTGAGAGGCCACAGGGGTGCAGGTAGAACTCGCCCTCCGTCGCTGGTTCTGGCAAACATCACAAGTCCTCTTCTGTTTCTATATTTTCCACCTTTAAATTCAGATTCAAATTTCTTAGGGTCCCCTCAAATATACTAGTAATCATTTCGTAGTACAATATACGCGTTTTGCACAAACTGCTGACAAAATTAATTATCGCGGTCTGTCCCTGTTAGGGCGCCAATTGTCATGGATTTGGGTGCATCGGTGGTAGTAGGAGTGGATTATATTATATAAAGATAATAATATGTCGTATTTCTTATTTCTTACCGTGGAGTTTGATACCTTCACACTGATTACTTACAGGAGATTATGGCGTATCTACGTAGAAGTTCACTCGACATTCCATGATTTATACTTGATAAATGATGATTTAATAGATTCATTTAATTTCCAACATCTATCTAAGTTATTGGTTATACTTTGTCATAACCAATCAGTCATTACCTTTAGTAATAATAAGATAGGATCACAGATACGGGCAGATAATTGCACTTACATTTATTTGTCAAGCTTCCATACGATGATTTACAATTTGCATGGATATATGATTTACTCACGTTCACGCTGTAATAAAATTAATCTTCTAAAAGAGAATTTTAACTTGGGGACACATGTGATTACTCTACTATGGGTATAACTTAACAGAGCCTTAATTCTTCAAGTGATACATTTACTGCCAGCCTGGATTGCTTTTGTTGCAACCAGGCTTCCGCACAAGGACTTCTTTCCACGGGCCACAGCAACAAAAAGTACTCTTGGTTTACCACACATGGTGTCGTGCAGGAGAACTCTGTAAGCGTGACTTGAATTAACCATCTAGGTGCAATAGACCAGCCTGGATTGCTTTTGTCGCAACCAGGCTTCCACACGTGATATTTCCACGGGGATAACAACCTAGGTTAACACGCTTAGTCTCGTGTCGACCTTCCACGGCCATAACAACAAAAGGTACTCTTGGTTTACCACACATAGTCTAATGTCACTGAGTCACGGTAGACGGTTGTCGCGGCAAGGAGAACTGGTAAGCGTGAACTGAATTAACCATTTAGGTGCAATAGACCAGCCTGGATTGCTTTTGTCGCAACCAGGCTTCC
>NW_024724713.1:0-11445 GCF_018991925.1 Homarus americanus
TACCAAATTGCGGGGTACAAACTGTTCCATACCGATAGGCAGACCAGGAAAGGAGGCGGAGTAGCAATCTATGTTAGGGATAATCTGAAGTGTGAAATAAATAAGGAAATAAAAACTGAGAGGAATACAGAAACAATTTGGATAGAATTAAGCGACGGTCGGGAAAAATTAATCACAGGGGTAATATATAGACCCCCCAATCTTGATAGCGTCAATGAGCGACTTATCTGGGATGAAATGCGCAGGGCTTCCATACACAACAAAGTCTGTATAGTAGGCGACTTTACCCTTGGCCAAATAGATTGGACTGTCCTTACGGGTAACTCAGAATCAGAGGATTTTCTCGAGACGATCGAGGACTGTTTCCTAAGTCAACATATAACCGAACCCACACGGGGTAATAATATACTGGATTTAGTTCTGTCGAACAGAGAAAACCTCATTAGCAATGTCGAGGTAGGGAACGAACTTGCAAACAGCGATCACAAAGAAATTCGATTCCAGTTAGATTTTCAGGGCAGACGTAAGGAAAATTCCACTAAAGTACCAGATTTCAGAAGGGCAAACTTTGACAGTTTAAAGAGGCAGCTGAGAGAGGGGGTGTCGCGCTTGGCTGTGAACCTGACAGATGACACCGACCTGATAACGAGATCTGAGATTGCCGAGTTCCACGATAATTTAAATAGTGAGTTACTTAATGCACAAAGGCAGAACATACCATACAAAAAACTCAGATCAGACAACAATGACCCTAAATGGATAAATAATTATTTAAAGAACATCATTGGCCAAAGGAAGGTTATAGGTAGAAGGATAAATCGTGGCGAAATTCACCTCCGGGACTATTATAGGGTATTGGCGAGTAGAGTTAAAACCGAGATAAGGAAAGCAAAGAGGAATAATGAGGTAAGGATAGCAAGGGAGGCGAAGACAAACCCCAAAGGATTCTACCAAATGTATCAAACTTAAACACGAGAAAAGATTGGACCAATACGGTCAGACTCCGGCGAGCTCACTGATAACGACGGAGAAATGAGCAATAATTTGAATAAATATTTTTCAACAGTTTTCACCACCGAAAATTTAAACATGATACCCGAGGCACCGACTCTATTCAGAGATAGTGAAGAAAACAAATTAAGTGAGATAGTAGTGACCAGTAACGATGTTAGTAAGCAAATAGACAAACTAAAGCCTTATAAGTCACCTGGTCCCGATGAGATATTTGCCAGAGTATTAAAGGAATGTAAGGAAGAGCTTAATATGCCCTGAGCAAAGTTGTTTAACATGTCCTTAAAAACAGGTGTAGTACCAGAATCCTGGAGGATAGCGAATGTAATACCGATTTTCAAGAAGGGGGATAGATCACTATCCTCTAACTACCGCCCAATCAGTCTAACATCAATAGTAGGCAAATTACTGGAAGCAATCATTTCAAACTCTATTCGAAATCACCTGGAGAAGCACTGATTGATCAATGATTCCCAGCATGGCTTCACAAGCGGACGTTCTTGCCTAACTAATCTATTAACATTCTTTTCATCAGTTTTCGAATCGGTGGACGAGGGGCACAATTATGATGTGGTATATCTCGACTTTAGCAAAGCCTTCGACAGAGTCCCCCACGAAAGACTAATTAGAAAGGTAGAAGCTCATGGCATCAAAGGTGACATCCTTAAATGGATTAGGGCGTGGTTACAGGACAGGAAACAGCGAGTGAGCATTAACGGCACTAAGTCCCATTGGAGCAACGTCACAAGTGGAGTTCCCCAAGGCTCAGTACTTGGACCATTATTGTTTATTATATACATAAACGACATAGATATCGGCATAGACAGCAACATAAGTAAATTTGCTGATGACACTAAAATAGGGCGTGTTATCAAATCTGACGAGGACTCGGCAAAACTACAGGAAGATCTAAACAAATTTTTCCAATGGTCTGAAAAATGGCAGATGAAATTCAATGTCGACAAATGTAAAGTACTCAGTATAGGAGATGTAAACAGGGAAACCAGATACCAGATGAACAACGATGCCATAGAGAAATCCGACTGCGAGAGAGATTTAGGAGTAATGATAAGTAGGAACCTTAAACCAAGTAAACAATGTGTTTTTGCTCGGCGTAACAAGGCCCTAATAAAGTACTTGGGTTCATACAAAGGAGTGTTAGTTACAAGACTAGCGAGGTCATCCTAAAACTGTATCTTGCTCTTGTGAGACACACCTGGATTACGCGGTTCAGTTCTGGTCACCGTATTACGAATGGATATAGAATCCTTGAAGAATTCAGAGGAGAATAAAACAAGACTAATCCGGGCATTAGGAGCCTTGAGTATAGAGACAGGTTAAAGCATCTTAATTTGCACTCCCTCGAGGAGACGTAGGCGAGGGGCAGCCTGATAGAGGTGTATAAGTGGAAGACAGGGCTAAAAAAAGGGGACATTACAAAGGTACTCAAATTATCCAACCAGGAGCGAACTCGTAACAATGGTTTTAAATTAGACAAATTTAGATTTAGGCGTGAAATAGGTAGACACTGTTTTGGAAACAGAGTAGTGGATGAATGGAACAAGTTACCAAATATCATCATTAACTCGAATACGCTGAATTGCTTCAAACATAGGTTGGATGCTCATATGAGCAATAGGGGTTGGGTGTAAACGGGACTGCCCAGTATGGGCCAATAGGCCCGCTGCAGTTTCCTCAATTCTTATGTTCTTATGTCCTTATGTCTTTGAAGGGGTGCCCGGCCCTCACACCCAGGGTCATGTCACTGAAAGGGTGCCCGGCCCTCACTCCCCGGGTCATAGCACTGAAGGGGTGCCCTGCCCATATACCCCAGGTAATGGTGCTGGAGGGATGCCCGGACCTCACACCCCGATTTATGGCACTGAAGGGGTGCCCGGCCCTGATGCCCCGGGTCATGTCACTGAAGGGGTTCCCGGCCCTCACAACCCAGGTCATGGCACTGAAGCGGTGCCCGGGCGTCACACCCCTGGACATGGCACTGAAGGTGTGCCCGGCCCTAACACCCCTTGTCATAGACCTAAACGGGTGCCCGGCCATCACACCCCGGGTCATAGGGCTGAAGGGGTGCCCGGCCCTCACACCCCGGGTCATGGCACTGAAGGAGTGACCTGCCCTCACACCCCTGGTCATGGCACTGAAAGGGTGCCCGGCCAATCCACTACGGGTCATGTCATTGAAGGGGTGCCTGGCCCTCACACCCCGGTTCATGTCACTGAAAGGGTGCCCGGCCCTTACACCCAGGGACATCGCACTGAAGGGGTGCCCGGCCCTCATACCCTGGGACATGGTGCTGGAGGTGTGCCCGGCCTTTACACCCCGTTTCATGGCACTGAAAGGGTGCCCGGCCCTCACACCCAGGTTCATGTCACTGAAGGGGTGCCCGGCCCTCACACCCCGGTTCATGGAACTGAAGGGGTGCCCGGCCCTCACACACCGGATCATGGTGCTGAAGGGGTGCCCGGCCCTCACACCCAGGGTCATGGTGCTGAAAGGGTGCCAGGACGTCACACCCCGGTTCATGTCACTAAAGGGGTGCCAGGCCCTCACACTCCCGGTCATGTGACTGAAGGGGTACCCGGCCCTGAAATCCCGGGTCATGGCACTGATGAGGTGCCCGGCCCTCACACCAGTGGCCATGGCACTGAAGGTTTGCCCGGCCCTCACATTCCGGGTCATGTACCTAAAGTGGTGCCCGGCCCTACACCCCGATTTATGGCACTGAAAGGGTGCCCGGCCACTCACACACCCCGACCATGGCACTGAAGGGTGCCGACCTCACACACCCTGGTCATGGCACTGAAGCGGTGCCCCAACCGTCCCACCTAGCCATGGCACTGAAGGTGTGCCCTGACCCTCACACCGTGGTCACCAGACCTAAACAGGTGCCAGCCTGCACCCTGGTCATAGACCTAAACGAGTGCCTGGCCCTCACACCCCAGGTCATGGGACTGAAGGGGTGCCCGGCCCTCACACCCCGGGTCATGGCACTGAAGGAGTGACCGGCCCTCACACCCCGGGTCATAGCACTGAAAGGGTGCCCGGCCCACAAACCCCGGGTCATGTCATTGAAGGGGTGACCGGCCCTCACACCCCGGGTCATGTCAATGAAATTGTGCCCGGCCCTCACACCCCGGGTCATAGCACTGAAAGGGTGTTCGGCCCTCATTCCCCAGGTCATGGTGCTGGAGGGGTGGCCGGCCCTCACACCCGGATTCATGTCACTGAAATCGAGCCCGGCCCACACACCCCGGGTCATGGTGCTGAAGGGGTGCTAGGCCCTCACACCCCCAGTTCAGCACTGGGGTTGCCCGGCGTCACACCCATTTCATGGCACTGAAATAGTGCCCAGCACTCACCCAGGTCATGTCACTGAAGGGAATTTTGGCCCTCCACCCAGGTCATGGACTGGGGTGCCAGCCCTCACTACCCCGGGTCATGGAGTTGAGCCGGTTCCCCGGTCCTCATCTTGAGTCATGGAGCTGAAGGGCGACCCATTATCCACCCGATTCATGACACTGAAAGGTGCCCGTCCCTCACCCGTGTCGCCTTGGTACGCAGCCCTCCACACCCCAGTTCATAACTTTGTAGGGGTGCCCGGCCCTCACACCCCGTTTCATGGGACTAGAGGGGTGCCCGGCCCTCACACCCCGGCTCATGGCAGTGAAGCGGTGCCCGGCCGTCACACCCCTGGCCATGGCACTGAAGGTATGCACGGCCCTCACACCACGGGTCATGGGGCTGAAGGGGTTCCCAGCCCTCACACCCCGGGTCATGGGGCTGGAGGGATGTCCGGCACTGACACCCCGGTTCTTGACACTGAAGGGGTGCCCGTCCCTTACACCCCGGGCCATGGTGCTGGAAGGGTGCCCGGGCCTCACACCCCAGGCCATGGTGCTGGAGGGGTGCCCGGCCCTCACCCCCCGGTTCATGGAACTGAAGGGGTGCCCGGCCCTCACACACCTGGTCATGGTGCTGAAGGGGTGTCCAGCCCTCACACCCAGGGTCATGGTGCTGAAAGGGTGCCCGGCCCTCACACCCCGGGTCATGTCACTAAAGGGGTGCCAGGCCCTCACACTCCGGGTCATGTCACTGAAGGGGTACCCGGCCCTCACATCCCGGGTCATGGCACTGATGAGGTGCCCGGCCCTCACACCCATTAGCCATAGCACTGAGGTTTTGCCAGCCCTCACCCCAGGTCATGTACCTAGAGTGCCCGGCCCCTACACCCCGATTCTTGGCACTGAAAGGGTGCCGGCCTCAAACCCCGACATGGCACTGAAGGGGGTGCCCTGGCTCCTCACACCCCGGGTCATGGCACTGAAGGTGCCCGGCCGTGCACGGGCCATGGTGCTGAAGGGTGCCGGTCCCCTCACCCCGGGTCATGGGGCTGGAGGGGTGTCCGGCACTGACACCCCGGTTCTTGACACTGAAGGGGTGCCCGTCCCTTACACCCCGGGCCATGGTGCTGGAAGGGTGCCCGGCCCACACACCCCGGGTCATGTCATTGAAGGGGTGCCCGGCCCTAACACGCCGGGTCATGTCAGTAAAAATGTGCCCGGCCCTCACACCCCGGGTCATAACACTGAAGGGGTGCTCGGCCCTCATACCGCAGGTCATGGTGCTGGAGGGGTGCCCGGCCCTCACACCCCGATTCATGGCACTGAAATCGAGCCCGGCCCTCACATACCGGGTCATGGAGCAGAAGGGGTGCCCGGACATCACACCCCGATTCATGGCACTGAAAGGGAGCCCGGCCCTCACACCCTGGGTCATGGCACTGAAAAGGTGCCCGGCCCTCACGCCCCGTGTCATGTGAAGGGGTTCACGGCCCTCACACCCCGGTTCATAGCTCTGTAGGGGTGCCCGGCCCTCACACCTCGTTTCATGTCACTGAAGGGTTGCTCGGCCCTCACACCCCGGGTCATGGCACTGAAGCGGTGCCCGGCCGTCACACCCCTGGCCATGGCACTGAATGTGTGCCCGGCCCTCACACCCGTGGTCATAGACCTAAACGAGTGCCCGGCCCTCACACCCCTGGTCATAGACCTAAACGAGTGCCCGGCCCTCACACCCCTGGTCATAGACCTAAACGAGTGCCCGGCCTTTACACCCCGGGTCATGGGGCTGAAGGTGTGCCCCGCCCTCACACCCCGGGTCATGGCACTGAAGGAGTGACAGGCCCTCACACCTCGGGTTATGGCAACTGAAAGGGTGCCCTGCCCACACACCCCGGGTCATGTGTCATTGAAGGGGTGCTCGGCCCCCTCGCCACTTGGAGTCATGGTGCTGGAGGGTGCCCGGCCCTCACACCCTGATTCATGGCACTGAAATCGAGCCCGGCCCTCACACCCCGGGTCATGGTGCTGAAGGGGTGCACGGCCCTCACACCCCGATTCATGGCACTGAATGGGTGCCCGGCCCTCATACCCCGGTTCACAGCACTGTAGGGTTGCCTGGCCTTTACACCCCATTTCACGGCACTGAAATAGTGCCCGGCACTCACACCCCGGGTCATGTCACTGAAGGGGTGCACGGCACTCACACCCCGGGTCATGGACCTAAAGGGGTGCCCGGCCCTAACTACCCGGGTCATGGGGTTGAAGCGGTTCCCGGTCCTCACACCACGGGTCATGGAGCTGAAGGGCTGCCCGGCCATCACACCCCGATTCATGGCACTGAAAGGGTGCCCGGCCCTCACACCCGTGTCATGTGAAGGGGTGCGCGGGCCTCACACCCCGGTTCATAGCTCTGTAGGGGTCCCCGGCCCTCACACCCCTTTTCATGGCACTAGAGGGGTGCCCGGCCCTGACACCCCGGGTCATGGCACTGAAGCGGTACCCGGCCGTCACACCCCTGGCCATGGCACTGAAGGTATGCACGGCCCTCACACCACGGGTCATGGGGCTGAAGGGGTTCCCGGCCCTCACACCCCGGGTCATGGGGCTGGAGGGGTGTCCGGCACTGACACCCCGGTTCTTGACACTGAAGGGGTGCCCGTCCCTTACACCCAGGGCCATGGTGCTGGAAGGGTGCCCGGGCCTCACACCCCGGGCCATGGTGCTGGAGGGGTGCCCGGCCCTCACCCCCCGGTTCATGGAACTGAAGGGGTGCCCGGCCCTCACACACCGGGTCATGGTGCTGAAGGGGTGTCCAGGTCTCACACCCAGGGTCATGGTGCTGAAAGGGTGCCCGGCCCTCACACTCCGGGTCATGTCACTAAAGGGGTGCCAGGCCCTCACACTCCGGGTCATGTCACTGAAGGGGTACCCGGCCGTCACATCCCGGGTCATGGCACTGATGAGGTGCCCGGCCCTCACACCCGTGGCCATGGCACTGATGGTTTGCCCGGCCCTCACACCCCGGGTCATGTACCTAAAGTGGTGCCAGGCCCTACACCCCGATTCATGGCACTGAAAGGGTGCCCGGCCCTCACACCCCGACTCATGGCACTGAAGGGGTGCCCGGCACTCACACCCCGGGTCATGGCACTGAAGCGGTGCCCGGCCCTCACACCCAGGGCCATGGTGCTGAAGGGGTGCCCGGTCCTCACACCCCGGGTCATGGGGCTGGAGGGGTGTCCGGCACTGACACCCCGGTTCTTGACACTGAAGGGGTGCCCGTCCCTTACACCCCGGGCCATGGTGCTGGAAGGGTGCCCGGCCCACACACCCCGGGTCATGTCATTGAAGGGGTGCCCGGCCCTCACACGCCGGGTCATGTCAGTGAAAATGTGCCCGGCCCTCACACCCCGGGTCATAACACTGAAGGGGTGCTCGGCCCTCATACCGCAGGTCATGGTGCTGGAGGGGTGCCCGGCCCTCACACCCCGATTCATGGCACTGAAATCGAGCCCGGCCCTCACATACCGGGTCATGGAGCAGAAGGGGTGCCCGAGACTCACACCCCGGTTCGCAGCCCTGTAGGGGTGCCCGGCCCTCACACCCCATTTCATGGCACTGAAAGGGTGCCAGGCCCTCACACCCCGGTTCATGACACTGAAGGGGTGCCCGGCCCTCACACCCCGGGTCATGGAACTGAAGGGGTGAACGGCCCTCACACCCTGGGTCATGGTGCTGATGGGGTGCTCGGCCCTCATACCCCGGGTCATGGTGCTGGAGGGGTGCCCGGCCATCACATCCTGATTCATGGCACTGAAATCGAGCCCGGCCCTCAAACCCCGGGTCATGGTGCTGAGGGGGTGCACAGCCCTCACCCCGATTAATAGCACTGGGCCTGGGTGCCAGCCCTCCACCCAGTTCACAGCACTGTGGGTTGCCTGGCCTTTACACCCCATTCACAGCTTGCAAATAGTGCCAACACCTCTACCAGGACATGTCACTGAAGAATTTCGGCACCTCACACGGGTCATGGACTAAAGGTGCCCGACCCTAACTTCTGGTCATGGGGTTAGGCGGTTCCGGTCCCCTCACACACGGGTCATGGAGCAGAAGGGGTGCCCGGACATCACACCCCGATTCATGGCACTGAAAAGGTGCCCGGCCCTCACACCCCGTGTCATGTGAAAGGGTTCACGGCCCTCACACCTCGTTTCATGGCACTGAAGGGGTGCCCGGCCGTCACACCCCTGGCCATGGCACTGAAGGTGTGCCCGGTCCTCACACCCGTGGTCATAGACCTAAACGAGTGCCCGGCCCTCACACCCCTGGTCATGGGCCTGAAGGGGTGCCCGGCCCTCACACCCCAGGCCATGGCACTGAAGGAGTGACCGGCCCTCACACCCCGGTTCATTGCACTGAAAGGGTGCCAGCCCCACACACTCCAATCGTCATGTCATTGAAGTGGTGCCAGCCCTCACACCCGGGGGTCATGTCACTGAAAGGGTGCCCGGCCCTCACCTCCCCGGGTGATAGCACTGAAGGGGTGCCCGGCCTCTTGGGTCATGGTGCTGGAGGTGCCAGCCCTCCACCCCCAGGTCCTTGGCACTGAAGGGGTGCCCGGCCCTCACCCCGTTTCATGGCACTAAAGGGGTGCCAGCCCTCACACCCCAGCTCATGGCACTGAAGGGGTGCCCGGCCTCACACCTCGGGTCATAGCACTGAAGCAGTGCCCGGCGTCACACCCGGGCCGCCAATTGCTGGGAGGGAGCCTCACCAGCCCCTGACACCCCGGTTCTTGACACTGAAGGGGTGCCCGTCCCTTACACCCCGGGCCATGGTGCTGGAGGGCTGCCCGGACCTCACACCCCGGGCCATGATGCTGGAGGGGTGCCCGGCCCAAACATACCGGGTCATGGAGCTGAAGGGGTGCCCGGCCATCACACACCGAATCATGGCACTGAACGGGTGCCCGGCCCTCACACCCTGGATCATGGCACTGAAAAGGTGACCGGCCCTCACACGCCGTGTCATGTGAAAAGGCGTCTGGCCCTCACACCCCGGTTCATAGCTCTGTTGGGGTGCCCGGCCCTCACACCCCGTTTCATGGCACTGAAGGGGTGCCCGGCCCTCACACCCCGGCTAATGGCACTGAAGGGGTGCCCGGCACTGACGCCCCGGGTCATGGCACTGAAGCGGTGCCCGGCCGACACACCCCTGGCCATGGCACTGAAGGTATGCCCGGCCCTCACAGACCTGGTTATAGACCAAAATGGGTGGCCGACCCTCACACCTCGGGTCATGGGGCTGAAGGGGTGCCCGGCCCTCACACCCCGATTCATTGCACTGAAAGGGTGCCCGGCCCTCACACGCCGACTCATGGCACTGAAGGGGTTCCCGGCCCTCACACCCCGGGTCATGGCACTGAAGCGGTGCCCGGCTGTCACACCCCGGCCTATGGTGCTGGAGGGGTGCCCGGTCCTCACACCCTGGGCTATGGTGCTGGAAGGGTGCCAGGCCCTCACATACCGGGTCATGGAGCAGAAAGGGTGCCCGGACATCACACCCCGATTCATGGCACTGAAATCGAGCCCGGCCCTCAAACCCCGGGTCATGGTGCTGAAGGGGTGCCCGGCCCTCACACCCCGATTCATGGCACTGAAGGGGTGCCCGGCCCTCACACCCCGGGTCATGTGAAGGGTGCCCAGCCCTCACACCCCAGTTCATGTCACTGAAGAGTGCACAGCCCTTACCCGTGTCATGTAAAGCGGTTTCCGGTCCTCACACCACGGGTCATGGAGCTGAAGGGCTGCCCGGCCATCAAACCCCGATTCATGGCACTGAAAGGGTGCCCGTCCCTCACACCCGTGTCATGTGAAGGGGTGCGCGGCCCTCACACTCCGGTTCATGGCTCTGTAGGGGTGCCCGGCCCTCACACCCCGTTTCATGGCACTAGAGGGGTGCCCGGCCCTCACACCCCGGCTAATGGCACTGAAGGGGTGCCCGGCACTGACGCCCCGGGTCATGTCACTGAAGGGGTGCCGGCCCTCACACCCCGGGTCATGGCACTGAAGGACTGACCGGCCCTCAGACCCCGGGTCATAGCACTGAAAGGGTGCCCGGCCCACACACCCCGGGTCATGTCATTGAAGGGGTGCCCGGCCCTCACACCCCGGGTCATGTCAGTGAAAATGTGCCCGGCCCTCACACCCCGGGTTATGGCACTGAAGGAGTGCTCGGCCCTCATACCCCAGGTCATGGTGCTGGAGGGGTGCCCGGCCCTCTCACCCCGATTCATGGCACTGAAATCGAGCCCGGCCCTCAAACCCCGGGTCATGGTGCTGAAGGGGTGCCCGGCCCTCACACCCCGATTCATGGCACTGAAGGGGTGCGCGGCCCTCACAACCCGGGTCATGTGAAAGGGTGCCCGGCCCTCACACCCCGGTTCACAGCACTGTAGGGTTGCCCGGCCTTCACACCCCATTTCATGGCACTGAAATAGTGCCCGGCACTCACACCCCGGGTCATGTCACTAAAGGGGTGCACGGCCCTCACACCCCGGGTCATGGACCTAAAGGGGTGCCCGTCCCTTACACCCCGGGCCATGGTGCTGGAGGGGTGCCCGGGCCTCACACCCCGGGCCATGGTGCTGGAGGGGTGCCCGGCCCAAACATACCGGGTCATGGAGCTGAAGGGGTGCCCGGCCATCACACCCCGAATCATGGCACTGAAAGGGTGCCCGGCCCTCACACCACGGGCCATGGTGCTGGAGGGGTGTCAGGCCCTGACACACCCTGGTTATGACACTGAAGGGGTGCCCGGCCCTCCTTAGGCCATGGTGCTGGAGGGGTGCCCGGCCCTCACACCCCGGGTAATGTCACTGAAAGGGTGCCCGGCCCTCACACCCCGGGCCATGGTGCTGGAGGGGAGCCCGGCCCTTACATACCGGGTCTTGGAGATGAAGGGGTGCCCGGACATCACACCCCAATTCATGGCACTGAACGGGTGCCCGGTCCTCACACCTTTGGTCATGTCACTGAAGGGGTGCCCAGGCCTTACACCCCGGGTCATGGCACTG
>NW_024724714.1:0-7999 GCF_018991925.1 Homarus americanus
TCACTGTAACCGGCAACTGTTACTCACTCATACCTACATACATATATAGAGTCTTTACAGAATGATAGCAGACACGAGGAAGACGAACAACAAGAGGAGAAGAGTTAGAAGAAAATCAACTTCAAGCTAAGAAGAAGAATACCAAGACATTTCCTCCAAACAAGCAAACAACACACACAATCAAGCCGACCAAACACTGAGAAACCATGGCGGAACCCAACATGCACCGGACGCTTGACCTGACTCTATCCTGCCGCATCCAGGCGAGTTGCTGCTTAAAGTCCCTCACGCAAGCGCTGTTTAGCCACTGCACCTATTCTCTCCTCCTAAAATTCACTTCAATCCCCCCTGCCACTAGCATGTTATGTATGTATGTATGTATGTATGTATGCATGAATGATAACTGCAACTTTGCGTATTAAAACTCATTACTTTTCTTACCGAAGTAATATGGTCTTTAGTTATGTTACATGTCATGTTAGGATAGATTACTCTAAACTACATTAGATTTACATTTCGTGAAGGTTCGATGACCCTTTGGAAAGTTAAATTGGCTACCTGGAGGTTAGGTGGATGTTGACTGACTGACTGACAATTATTAGGAAGTGGTTCCAACACGTTCACACACAACCTATACTCATACCACAACTCCAGAATTAGAGAGGATCATGTTATTGGATATATTTTCAACGATTTACTCAGTGTCTAACCAACTCTTTAGCGATTTAAATGTGGACCTAAAATTAGGTCCGTATATTTGTTTGTCGTGGTGGTGGTGGTGGTGTGCGCCCGTCCATCAGGTTGATTAACCACCAAAACCATAAAGGGTGCGGCCCTGCCGTTTCAGGGCATACACCACATCCATGGCGGTGACGGTCTTCCTTTTTGCGTGCTCGGTGTAGGTGACGGCGTCACGGATGACGTTCTCCAGGAACACCTTGAGGACGCCGCGGGTCTCCTCGTAGATGAGGCCGGATATACGTTTAACACCTCCACGCCGAGCTAGACGACGAATGGCGGGCTTGGTGATACCCTGGATGTTGTCACGAAGCACCTTACGATGACGCTTGGCGCCACCCTTTCCAAGTCCCTTGCCTCCTTTGCCTCGTCCAGTCATGTTGTTGTGGTTGCTACTACAGGTGGTCCTGGTGTGGCTTCGCCCACGGTTTGGTGGGAGTAGGTGGCGTGCTGTGGACGCAGCGGTAATATCGTTCATCCAAGGCCGTCCCTCCGTCTTGGAGGTGGGGCGTAGCTTGCGGATGACGCATGCGGCACTCGTGGCCAATGAGGTGGCCACTGAGGTGGAGAATGTCTGTATATAAGCCCGCCCGCCTGCCGGGCCGCCCGTATTGACTATTTCGTCGTCGAGATGGCCCGTACTAAACAGACTGCCCGCAAGTCCACTGGAGGCAAGGCTCCACGGAAGCAGCTTGCCACCAAGGCAGCTCGCAAGTCCGCCCCAGCCACCGGTGGTGTCAAGAAGCCCCATCGTTACAGGCCCGGAACCGTCGCCCTTCGTGAGATCCGTCGTTACCAGAAGAGCACAGAGCTACTCATCAGGAAGCTGCCCTTCCAGCGCCTGGTGCGTGAGATCGCCCAGGATTTCAAGACTGACCTGCGCTTCCAGTCGTCTGCCGTCATGGCTCTGCAGGAAGCCTCTGAGGCTTACCTGGTGGGTCTTTTCGAGGACACCAACCTGTGTGCCATTCACGCCAAGCGCGTTACCATCATGCCAAAGGACATCCAGCTGGCCCGGCGCATCCGCGGAGAGCGTGCTTAAGTCCTCTTCCTTGGGGAAAAACAAAAAGCACAACAAAACCTACCAGACATCTATAACTCGGCCCTTCTCAGGGCCAAAGAACTGTTCTGAAGATAATGTTCATGACAATCGAAATGGTTGGTGGTAGGAGAGCGTTAATTTCGGTTACCCAAATCGCCTAACGGTAAGTTGGTAACATTCGTGCAGGCACGAATGTATAGTAGGTCATCAATTCGGGAGGTGGGTGGGTGCAACAAACAAGAGCTAGTAACAAATAAATATATAAAGAATAAGTAAGTAAATAAATAAATAAAATAAAAGAAAATACAATAAAATACAATAAAATAAAATAAATTGTTTACATGAAATAGACGTGCTGCAAACATGAAATGAAGCCCAAACACACTCCATGTATGTCACTTTGCAGTGGGTGTAAAAGTACTCCACGCAGAATTTATTTATTTATTTATTATGTTTCGATTTAGTCCTGTTTCTACGCCAATAGAGAATGCAGATTATTATAATTTTATTTCTTTTATTTCCCTCTCAATATATCACTGTCGGTAACTGTCTCTTTAACATGTAACTGTGGCTCCGATGGAGCCGATTAAGTTGTAGTAGTGGGATGGCGTGTTTGTTGTGCACAAGTAACCTCTTACTTGGAAGAGGTGTACTTGGTGACAGCCTTGGTGCCCTCAGACACGGCATGCTTGGCCAGTTCACCGGGCAGCAAGAGTCGGACAGCTGTCTGGATTTCCCGACTTGTAATGGTGGAGCGTTTGTTGTAGTGCGCCAGGCGGGAAGCCTCGGCAGCAATGCGCTCGAAGATGTCGTTCACGAAAGAGTTCATGATGGACATAGCTTTGGAGGAGACTCCTGTGTCGGGGTGCACTTGCTTCAGTACCTTGTAGATGTAGATGCTGTAGCTTTCCTTCCTCCTGCGCTTCTTCTTCTTGTCACCCTTGGCAATGGCCTTCTGGGCCTTTCCAGCCTTCTTGGCAGCCTTTCCGGAAGTTTTGGGAGGCATGGCGGCACAGTTACTCGTGGTAGCGGTGGTAACTACGCCATACCAGCAGGCCGCTCAGGATCAGACAGCTGCGCTACGGCTCTTACATTGGTTGGTGCCAGAGACGGCTTCTCTGGCCTGATCCTGAGCAGTATAAAGACCAGGTGGCGGGCGTTACTCCCTATCTGACAACAACGGCAACATGTCGGGACGCGGCAAGGGAGGCAAGGTGAAGGGCAAGTCAAAGTCCCGTTCTAGCAGGGCCGGACTCCAGTTCCCCGTGGGTAGGATCCACCGTCTCTTGCGTAAAGGCAACTATGCTGAGCGTGTTGGTGCAGGTGCCCCTGTGTACCTTGCAGCCGTCATGGAGTACCTGGCAGCAGAAGTGCTCGAGCTGGCCGGTAACGCCGCCCGCGACAACAAGAAGACCTGCATTATCCCGCGTCATCTTCAGCTTGCCATTCGCAATGACGAGGAGCTGAACAAGCTCCTGTCTGGAGTCACCATTGCCCAAGGGGGTGTCCTTCCTAACATCCAAGCTGTGCTCCTCCCCAAGAAGACAGAGAAGAAATAAGAACCCAAGGTTCGTTCACACAAGACAACCTAACCAAACAGGCTCCTTTCGGAGCCACAGGATATCACTTAAAGAGAGAAATATACGACATCAACGTTTTGCAGGATAACACTCTATTTTACGTGTAATTAGCATAGTATTGTGGAAATTGAGTGAAATTGTTTTTGAATGGTGTAGATGTGAAGGGGTACTGCGGGGGCCTGGGGTGGGGGACTTAAACGGGACTTAGAAGGGCGCAAGAAGCAGCAGCAGCTTTAGCAGCAGCAGCAAGGGAGGCGACCTTATTTTCAGTCAGGTTCATACACAAAGAAATACATCAGATTCATTGACAGTACAGTACACATTTACCAGTGTGGGCTAGCCAATTTGGGATAAAGAGCAAGAATGTAATGTCCTCAATGAAGTAATGACATAGTTCAAGATACAATAAGTGAGGTGGCCTGAAGTCTTTGACAGTGTCCCATTCAATAATATAGTAGTGCTTTAAAGGTGTATCACCAAGTTTACATGCTGAGTGTTCCTTTATGGGTACAGCGTTACTAACTAGCCAGATGTGTCTGTATCCTAACCTAATTCTGGCCACGACTACATCACACAGGCAGGCAGGAGCAAGTTGTTTGGACACTCTTCCTAGCCCCCTTGGTCCCTGTTCACCTACCTACTGTAGCAGTAAGTAGGTACCTGTTGTAAATCGAAACGTTGCCAATTTGTATTCAGGGAAAGTTGTTGGAGCTTCTAAACTTGAACTGACACAATCCGAGGAGTGGTGACCCGAGGATCACAGACACTATCTCTCCCTTCCTAACCTCCTGCTCCTTCCTCTGTCCTCCAAAAATTGAACCATGCTATCGCAAAGGTAATAATACAGGTAGAGACAACAACATATTTTCCTATTGTCTTATTATATATTAATAACAGAAACGCTGCCGCCATCCTGGAGGCTTTACATTGTCTCACTGTTCATTCCCTCCACAATTCTTCCTCTTACTTCTTCTTCTTCTTCCACCAATACTTTATTAACGGTGTATGTAAGTTTCACCATGTTTTGCACTCCAGCGGTAGAGCAAAGTATATTTTGTTAGCAATAAACCAAAAGCATATTTTATGGCCTAATCATCACTACATAGAACACCACCCATAAAGCATGATACTAGTAGACCACAAACTGCTATAAACACCCAAAGCATATTTTATTGCCTAATCATCCATCACTACATAGAACACCACTCATAAAGCATGATACTATTAGACCACAAACTGCTATAAACCCCGAAAATATACTATACTAGTGACTCTAATTGTGTTACCCAATATTATACGAAATAATACTATAAAACATAATAATAAACACACTAATAGTGTATATTAGTTGAATGCACAATCTGATGAGAAATCAAAAAAAAAAAAAAAAACATAACAATAACCTAGAAAGAGTGTAGAGTATTTTTGTGCAAACTATTATACTAGTAGATGGTCTAAGATAACTGTATGTGAAGGAAAAGGTGTGCTCTCCACTCAAACTTTCTTTTTACGAAATCTCCTACTCCCCAGCTGAGCGGTACGCCCAATGGGAAACAAAACGTGGCACATAACACGCCGCCCGCCAGCTCTGGCTCGGTGAATAGGAATCAGTAATCGGGCGGAGTATAAACAACACCGCCACCAATGTGCTCCTCCCATCTCTGAGGAAATCTGGCGGGCAACTTAGTATTATATTAGCAGGTAATAATAATAACAATAATAATAATAATACTACTACTACTACTACTACTACTACTAATAATAATAATATTAATAATAATAACATGCAATTTCATTTTATAACACATACTAACAAAATAGTGTATAGCCTACTATACTTAACTATAATAGGTTAGGTTGCGTAGGAGGATCTAAAAAGTACAGTAGTATACACACACACACACACACACACACACACACACACACACTTCGCTACTATATGCCAGACGCTCCCCCGGCTTGACACAACCACTCTCCCTGCTTACCTACCAGCCCCCGTTCCCACTGACTTAGTAGAAGAATTTGAAGTAGCAAAACGCCTGGACAAACTAAAATTAAAACGCTCTACCACCCCCATTGACTTACCAATGAAACTCTTCAAGGAGTTCTCCTCGGAGCTTGCTAAACCCCTATGCTCCATCATCAATGCTTCTCTCAGTCAAGCCAGATGCCCAGCTGACTGGAAGACCTCTTATGTATCACCAGTGCCCAAGTCAACCAACCCACAATCCTTAAATCAGCTACGACCTATTGCAATCACCCCAATACCCAGCCTAATCTGTGAAAGTTTTGTGTTCGACTGGCTGGGCTTTTGCTGATATTGCAGGAGTCGTAGTAGACCCTCAGCAGTTTGGCAACCTGAAAACTTCCTCCACACTGATTGACCGACTGGTTCGACAGTTTTATCATATATACCGCCATCCGAGAAACGAAAACGTTCAGAAGGTCGCCTCATTGATTTCACTTCAGCGTTCAAGACCTAGTCGACCACAATATAATCGAATAATCCGTTTATTAACTGGGCTTCGAGTCTTATTATACCGGCTTATAGACTTCCCCAGAATCGCATTTAAGCCAGCGCCTGAGGCCAGCCGTCTCCACCTTTCAGTCACTCACCTGTATGTCCCCCAAGGCAACGTTAAGAGGACCACTTCTGCTTCAGAGTGCTCATATCAATGATGCCCTAAGAGAAACCCCTGCTCGCTGGAAATATGTCGACGACTCCACCATTGGGATCCGCGTCAACAATTCTGCTCCAAACTATACCGCCCTTCAGGATTTATTGAACAGTCTCCAAAACTGGGCCACCAACAACCATGTCACCATCAACCATACCAAAACCATGGTTATGCACATCAACCTCTCCTCCGACATTGTCCCACCTCCTTCCATTACTCTAGGTCCGAACACACTCCAGGTTTTAGATTCCACGAAGCTCCTCGGCGTCACCATAGACAACAAACTAAATTAGAAACCACACGTCAGTGAAGTTATCAAATCCTCCAGTTTCCGTCTCCACCTCCTACTCCGACTCAAGTCCCTCGGTGTTCCTGCACACCAGCTCCTCAGTGTTACATAATAACATTCACATTTCCTAAGCTCACTCTGGTCTTTCCTCTTTAAATGCCACAACGTAAACACTCTAGAAAAGTGCAAAAGAGTGCTGCGTAAGATTATTCTTCTTTACCTTCATGTTACCTGTGATATCAAGGAAGCGTCAACACACCGACCGACCTTTAGACTCGATTCACTTCACGACCATCTGCAAATTCTGGTAAGAAGTTTAACACCGTCTACCATTACCTGATCCCTAGTCTGAGAATTGTTTTCGACACCACAACCGCATCCAGCCCATACGTGCACGAAATCCGATCGCTATAAGAACAGCTCCAGTCCCAACGAGTCGTAAAAACATTATTAACTGCAGGTACAAAACGGTGTACTTACCCCAGTAAACACTTACTTCCTTGCACTGTCACTATGTTGAAATGAACTGTAGTTTGAGCTTTTCCCCAGGTAGTTATTATATGTCTTATTTGTGTCACGCATGTTACTTGTATATTATTTGTAATTCGTAACCCATTCCCCAAATATGTAACTGTATATTTTCAGCCTTCTGGCTGCCAAGCTCTTTCAATAAACCGTTAATTATTATTATTATTATTATTATTATTATTTATATGTTGGTCCATACCAACTCACTCCCCTGAACCCTCCTCCCCACCGGACTATCAACAAGTTCTTGCCATAAGGTACTATCTCATTTGGCCAAGGAATGGAACCAGTGATGAATAGTGGTGAACAGTGCTTAACCCAGTGAAAAACAACTCGGCAGTTGAGTCTTACCCAAGCTAGCTAACCACCTTCACACAGTGAGGTCCCAGGTACCCAGTTATACTTCCCCTGAGACTCCACGATAGAGAGGCCTGGGACCACACCTCACCCACTTGAATGAGTGAGTCATGTCGACCACGTGGTGTCCCCAAGATGCTACGACAACACGTAGTGAATGTTTTGCTACAGCATCATCATGTGAATTTCCTCATAACACCATCTGTGAGGTAACTGCTACATCATCAGGCCCCTTATAACGCCATCTGTGAGGGAGTTACTACACTACGTGTCTGGTGTTCAACATCTCACCTTACATGATCTACGCGTGCAAACATTAATCTGTATGTTCACTGTGTGCTCCTTCACCTTTCTCTAATGAGGGCTTTTGTTAAACCACCAATGTATGATGTACTAAGTCATTTGTGTCCAATGTATACTTTCGAAAAGCCTTTGTTTGGGGAAGGTAGGAGAGAGTAGTCGTCATTATTGTCCAAGCCACATTATTTATTTCTATATATAAGTAATGTAGGCTGGTTTTTAAATACCTCAATCCCCTAACGGTGCCGTTTGTATATTAAGAAATACCGAAGCCATACAGTACAACACCAGCGAATATGAAGTATCACTGTAACCGGCAACTGTTACTCACTCATACCTACATACATATATAGAGTCTTTACAGAATGATAGCAGACACGAGGAAGACGAACAACAAGAGGAGGAGAGTTAGAAGAAAATCAACTTCAAGCTAAGAAGAAGAATACCAAGACATTTCCTCCAAACAACAAAACAACACACACAATCA
>NW_024724715.1:0-13082 GCF_018991925.1 Homarus americanus
GGATTAAGGATTTGCGACCCCCTTCCTAGGTGGAACACGCACGATCACGGTTTCCCAGGAAGGCTCGGCGGAGAGGTGGGTTCTGCTCCTACCCCCTTTCGTGTTCACAAACCCCTACAGTGGAGGTGAACAGTTACAGGGGGGACCCAAGGACGAATACACCTCTTGGGTGCAGGTCCCCAGGCCAGAGCGAAAAAAGAAGGAAGAACAAGGTAAAACAGCCAGAGGTGCAATCACACCAATGGGATCGCGGCCCAAATCCGCTACAGAAAGCCGTTACAGACCACCCGATCAGGGCCGCCTCTGATCAGGAGTCACCCCTGATCAGTAGGGAAGCACAAAAAGGGCGTTGTCTGCAACGAGCTTACCGGTTGTGTGTAATGATGGTGGTGAGGTGGTCAATTTCGTTCAGGTCGTCAACGGTTGAAAAACAGGCTGGCAGGCTTTAGCAGAGAAGGTTCTAGAAAGAGGTCCGTTCACGGCGATACGATACGAAGTCATTAGTTAAGAGGTGAAAGAAGATTATTAGGAATTGAAGAAAAAGTGGTGAAACTGAAATACAGTAGGAGTAGAAAGAATCTGGGCTCAACCAGATCGCTTCATCTTTCTTATTGGTGTTTTGTCGTTGTTCTGCTCCCTTGGGTCGTCAGACCTTTGTATTAATATTGGTTTATTTATATAATGCTGCTTATTATTATTATTTTTGTTATTGTTGGAGTTAGTGAGCCCGCCCAGGTCCTTGTGTAACTGGGAGGGTAGTCACATTTTTTTTTTGAGGTGTTAGTTAAGTGTTAGTTGTGTTAGTCTAAAGGTACACTGTATGGAGAGGCCTGCCAGGTTCTTAGTGGAGCTGGTTGGTCACTCTCATCTTTATTCCTCTAGTAATGTTTTATGTAGAAATGTGTATGTTGAGGCAGGAGGTGGTTCAGTTACTTCTTCCTGGCTGATATAGCTGGGAGGGTAATCACATTATTATTATTAATATTATTAATATATTTTTTTTTTTTTTTTTTTTTTTGAGTTAGTAGGCCCGCCCAGGTCCTTGTGTAGCTGGGGGTAGTCCTTTTTTGCTAAGATGTTAGTTCAATGTTAAATGTTAAATGTTAAATATGTATGTTAGTCTAAAGGTACACTGTATGGAGAGGCCTGCCAGGTTCTTAGTGGAGCTGGTAGGTCACTCTCATCTTTTATTTTCTCTATTAATGTTTTATATGTATATTGGGGCAGGAGATGGTTCAATTACTTTCTTCCTGGCTGATTTAAACCAACTGTGTTCTTGGAATTCTTCGTTGTCTATATTATTTATCCAATTTTGGTAAGTTTCTGTGTTAAGTTCAGTCATTTTGTTCCAAATATTTGCAGCTTTGTTGTGTATTTCTACATTGATTGCTAGGAGGTTTGCTCTCTTGTGTAGCTGTTCATTATTGATGTGGTTTGTATATTTTATGTTATATATAAATCTGCGGGCTATATTTTATTCTGTTTGTAACCTTTTAATGCTCGTTTTACCAAGGGTGTTCAATGGGATGGGTGGGTAGTCCATAATTGATTTGACAAGGGCAATATAAGTCTTTCTTTTGTTATTGATGCTAAGGTTCTTAAAGCGTTTTATTTTTGATAATCTTATTCTTGCCTGTCGTTCTTTATCTTTTAAGTATGTTATATATCCTCTTTTTGTTAGTTTTAGTCCAAGCATCCTACCTTCAGTGTCGTATGGGTATAGTTCCTGGTCGACTATTACTGGACTTGTTTTGATCTTGGCTCTTGGTATTATCTTGAATTTGTTCTTATTTGTCCTGATTTTCCATTTTTCTCAAAATCATTTTATGTTTTATCGCTCTTACCGTGTAGAGTGCCATAAATTAGGGATTGATTTTCCTGGGTATGATACTATTTGAGTAATATCATCAGCAAACGCGTACATATTCGCTAAAGGGGGTAGGTTGAGGTGTGTCTGAGGTATAAATTGTATATAGTGTTGGAGAAAGGCATCCTCCTTGAGGTACTCCACTCTCAAGATTAAATATAGTTCCCATAAGGTTTCCAATTTGAATTTGTGCTCTCCTATCATCTAAATAGTTACGCAATATTCTTAGCAAGTGTTCGTTAAGTCCCAATTTTAATATTTTATATTTTAAGCCTAAATGCCAAACTTTATCAAAAGCCTTAGAAACGTCCCTTAAAATTATATTGATCTGGTTACCCTTGCTTTTTTCTATTGCAATTATTTCCGTTTTTGTAGCTATTGCAGTTAGGGTATTTCCATTGGGCATAAATCCATGTTGTCTATTGTTAGTTTTCCCATGTTGTGTTAAAAAGGTTATAAGTCTTGAATTTAATATTTTTCCAATAGTTTCGGTAATTTCTAATAAAAGATATTGGCTGTAGTTTAATATTTTTCCTTATTGTCGCCTTACCCTCTTTAGGAATAAATATCATTTTAGCATATTTTAGTTTGTCTGGAAAGTAGCAGTTATTAAGCATGCGTTATAAATGTTTAATAATTATTATTTAAAATGTTTTCAGGTAGATTCATGATCATATTTCGTGTAATACCTGTGTGAGCCCAGGGGCTTTTTCCTTAAATTTCCTCAGACAGTGCATCATTTCTCCCATGGTTATTATTTGATTATTAGGTAATAATTTATAGTCTATATATTGCCTTGGGGTGATTCTATGTATTTGTCTTCCCATTTCTTCTTCTATCCTTTCTTCGTGTTCACTATCAAAATCTTCATTTTCCTCATCTGATATTTTAAAAACTTTTACCCATTCCCTTTTGAATGCTGACTCTTGTTCATTTTCCTCGTGCAATTTTGTTCCATTTTGGTCTTTAATGTATGGTGTTTTTTGCTTGTTGTGCCCCATCATCTTGTTTATGGAAGTCCAAAATGTTTTTGTATCTTTAGTCATGTCAGCCGCCATTATAATATCATTCCATTTTTTATTGTTTGCTTCCTTACATGCGTCTCTTAATTTTATCTGTAGTGCTGTCTGTGTCGTATATAGCCATCTGTTACTGCCGTGTCTTTCTATATACCTGTTTATTTCATTGTAATAGGTCTGGATTAATTTAACTTCTTCTGGTAGTCTGTTGTTGGGTAATGTTCTAAAAGTGTGAGAAGTAGGGTGTGTTTTGGTTATAGATGTTTTATTGCTGAGTGCAGTCTGTCCATTTCTGAGTCTATATCTTCTATTTGTTTTTCCCTTGTAGGTTAATCGAGTGGTGATTACCTAAGTCGTCTTTGAAGCTGTCCCAGTCTGTTTTACTCATTTTCAGTCTCTTTTTTTATTGGTATCTGTATGGGGCTTGTTGACAGTGTTAGTATAATTGGCAGATGGTCACTGCCTGTGAGAAGTCCTTGTTTTATATGGTAATTGAAAAAGGCTTTGTTGTTGGTAAAAATTTTGTCTGGTGTCGATTGTGTATTGTGATTTCTCCAGGTTGGAAAGTTAGGACCTAGATGATTGATTTTCCCTAGGTTTATTAATTGATTAAGGGCCTTTCCCACGGCGTTATTATTTGTATTGTCAAAAATCCTGTGTCTGGCGTTAAAGTCTCCTAAGATGTACATCGGATGACTATTGTTAACCAATTTTAATAGGTCTTCTATAGGTAAGTAGGGTCGTCTCGGTGGGAGATAAGTAGTAGCAATAATTACGTCTCCTTGAGTTGTATTTATTTTTATTGCTAGAAATTCATCCTGGAAGTCATCAATTAGTTTAAATTTTAAGTTTCTTTTAACCGCTATCACTACTCCGTCATTTTTCTCGCCCGATTTATTTCTTTGGTTTACATAATAGTTAAAGAGTTTTATGTTGTTGTTTTCTGTCTCACCGTGACTGTTTATTAGTATAATGTCAGGGTCAATTTCGCGATATATATTACTTAGGTTAATTCTCTCGGTCTTCAGTTTCTTACGTTGTGTTGTATTATTCTTAAAGAAGTTCTTACTGTTTTGTCTATTGTCCATTATTTCTTATACTTGGATTGTGGCTGTTGAATTGGAGACCTATCATCCCCTGTTTCCCTTCTGACTCTATACTCTGACGGGTCCTACTATTTTTAAAAGTCTTTGTACGTAATCTTTAGTTTGTCCGTAGTAATTAGTGACCAGACATAATCTTCATAGGGATTTTTCTTGATATGTCCACTTGTATCCTCCTTCACAGTTTTTTACTATTGTCCCTCCTGTTGGTCTCGATGTTGGGATTCCATGTTTTGTTGTAGTGATAACTTTTAATCCAATTTCTTCAGCAGATTCAGGTTGTATATTGTGATCAGTTTCCATCTTATCTTCTCTCCTCCTACTCCTTTGTCTTATAGTCTGTCCTTTTGTTATTTCTATCTTCTCTTTGTCACTTCTAGTCATTTGTCTGGGATCTCTATCAGTCGCTTGTGTTCCTTGTGTATCAGCTGTTGCTCCTTGCTCAAACCTTTGTTCGTCTTGATGTAGTCTTTCTCTCCGTTCGCTTGCATATGTTGTCTGGAAATAGTTTTCGGATTGTGGATTCTCTGGAAATATCATCTCTGGTAGGTTATTCAATTTAAACATTTTCCTTAATTCACTCATTGTATGATCCAGATTGCAATGTTACCAATATTGCATGGATCATATTACCCAATCATTACCTTAACATGTATTGGCTCACTTAGGTTTAATACTGTGGATTCTGGTCTATGAGCCTCTTGGACCGCTCTCTTTGCTATTTCGACGTATGTCGTATCCTTCTTGTCTTGTTCCTTTTTCCTTGTTTCTTGTTTCGCCCAGCCAGCATCATGTGTTTTTATTGGGCATGCCATTGCTAGCGTCTATGTCTATGTATACATTCCGTTTTCTCTTACAGTTGAGACAGCCAACATGTGTATTCTTACATTCAGTGTAGGTATAGTCGTCGCCTGCACAATCTGAGCAGTACTTTTTTTCTTTTTCCGGACAGTCTCTCGTTGTGTGTTCTTCATATTTGTAGCAGGAGAAGCAAGTTTGCAGACTGATGAATGTCTCCTTCTTTATTTGATGTAGTGTGACTGACATGTTGAATATTAGAAAGCCCTGTTGTAAAACTTTCTCAGCCATTGACACTTCTTCAAAAGTAATCTTAAAAACATGAGTATAGTCCTTTATCTTAATGACTTCTTCAATCTTCATCCACCTCTTTTGGCGTTCCAGTTCTTCTTTCAGGTCTTCCGATGTCTTCCTCCCGATCTCTTGATCGACTTGACGAACAAAAACTGATCTTTTTGCTTTTTGTTCTGGTGGCATGACAACAATAAGGCCTTCATTGTAAAATATATCTCTTGCTTCTTTTGAAAGGATTTTATCTGAATCAAAGTCATCTTTACAGATTACTTTAAAACCTTCATTGGTGCTGAATAATTGGTTTAAATGACTGCAGTTTTGTTGTAAGTGATTTCTGCCACTTTTCCTCTTCCAATAGAGTGTCCCTTATCTCTATGTTTTATTCTAATGCTTGTAGTCATCTTCCTTGATTACATCCCAATCCTACCTATAACACAGGGCTCCTGCCTGGGAGCAGTGACCCCGCCCCCCCCTCTTGGACGGGCGTCAGGCTCGTAGGGTTCTGCACCCAGGTTACCTGTGACTATAGTTATGTCTAAAAAGTTGCCACCTACAGGTGACCCCCGGACAAGGGGTGCCATGCACTATAACAGGTTCCCTTGCCGGATCGACCGTATCTCTTAGTCCCGCCTCCCGTTCAAGGAACGGAGTGCATGAGGGGGATGAAAAAAGGAAAGAAGAGGACTTAGAGAGTAGAGACAGTCTCCCTACCACGCCACGTTCTGTTAGCCAATCAGAGCCTGCAATCAAGCGTGCATCGCCATCACCGCCGCAATGAACACCTGCTGATTGGCCAATCGGGACGGCAGACGCACCAGATGGCCAGATCCAAAAATTTGGGTGGGCCGTGTTTGTTTTTTCAAGTTGGAATTTCCCGTACTGATCTGTGATGGTAATTACACCGTCACTATGTTGCGTAAGTACAATCACTAGGATTGAGTGTCTTATCACAACAAAGTTGCAGACTGCTCAAACATGCAGCAAAAGAGGTAGGTCTTCGCAGCTCCGGGTCCAGCAGTCGAGAGATAGGTCACCACGAGGTTTGGTCTTATATAGCGGAGGTAGGCGTGGCTTAATAGTTGACCTCCGTGATGTTTGGCGGCGCTGGTTGACCCAGACCACGAGGCATACGCTGGGGAATTCGCGGGGTCGGCTACTCAGCGACAATCAGCGTTTGTAGGGGAGAAATCCACTACAATACTCTCCCCTTCCTTCCAGGCGGTGTAGGAGACTTGTTGTCTGCAGGGTTGCATGGCACATGTGAGGCAGAACGGGCGGTGCATGTCACATGTGAGCCATAACGGCGAAGGCGTGGATGAGCCGGCCGCTAGAGGAGACAACTGACTAGATACACAATATCTGTGGGAGTAGAGAGGGAGAAAAAGGGTGTGTGGAGGCGATGAATGTTGTGCTTCCCTCACGGCAGGTACAGAGTCGTTAGAGGCGTCTGCTGGGGTGTGTGGGCCTGGGTCAGGAGCAGAGGCTGCGTCAGCAGAAGCGGATGAGGGCTCGTGACAGCAGCTGGGTCCACGACAGCAGCAGGGTGCAGGACAGTAGCAGGGAGTACCTGAGGGAGAAAAGAGGGGTGTGTGGGTCCGCACTCAGACGCATGGGCCGCGTCGGGAGCAGGGGCTGCATCAGGAGGAGCGGAAGGGGTAGCGCAGTCGGCTCACAACCGAAAGATCTCGGGTTCGATCCCCGGGCAGGGCGAGAAACAAGGCAGGTCTCTTTACACCCGTTGCCTCTGTTCACCTAGCAGTGAGTAGGTACCTGGTTGTTAGACGGCTGTTGTGGGTCGCATGCTGGGGAATGGTGTAATGCAAATAACATCTGAGGAACACTTCTCAAAGAAACTAGGACTGTTTGTCCTAGAAGCAACCAAGACTGGGCGTATGCCTAAGCAAGAATCCAGAGTAAACCTAACGGTACACATGAAATGACTTGTGGGTGAAAACCCCCAATCTCAGCAGAATACTGGGTGTAAACCCGAAAACTCCTAGAATAATGTTCCTCACGTGGCAGGCAACCATTTTGTAAATTCAGATTATTTTCCTTTTTTGTATAAATTGAATAAATGAAGATTTATGCAATTTAGAAGCTGTTCTTGATGTTGTCGTTATGTAATTAACTCTGATCCAAGAGGTGGTTGTGAAAGAGCTCACTATATGTGCCGTCACAACACTCTAACAGTTTGTTCCAAAAGTTCACAAATCTCACTCCGCAAAAATTACCACTCACAGTTTTCCTGACTTGCGGCTTCTTCAATCTTGAGCTATGACCCCTTGTGGGGCGAACGTCCGCCAGCTCCAGGTAAGAACACTCAACTGAATAGTGCCCTTTGAGATGTTTTATGCACCTCAATTGGCCCCCCACCCTTGCCCGTCTGTAGTATAAGCTAGGCAATTTCAGGCGTTCTAATCTCTCGGGGTAGCTGAGGTACCGAAGTGCAGACACCAGTTTGGTGCCCCTCTGGACATTTTCAATCAACTGACAGTCCCTAGCATATCTCAGGTACCAGACGAGATGACAGTACTCCTGGCGGTTCAGGAGATTGGTCTGTTTTGCTCTTGCGGATTTCATTGTACAGTGTTATTATCTTATTAAAGGAGTAAACTGGAATGCCCGGAGGAAACCTGCGATGTTTGGTTTAGTGACACTGTGTAACACCCTTTTCACATCTAACCCGGGGTATGAACCCGGGGCAAGATTATGAGAGGCAAACACGTTACCGCTCTGAAATAAAACTCATATGACAGATCAGTTATTTTCTAGTTATGATTTAAATAGTTGAAGACTTATTACGTGTTAGCTGTGGACTCCTCATAGGCTACAAGAAAAAATAAAATGCTGCACCCTGCCTGGCGGTGTTCATGTAGGGCTGTATGAGCTACAGTAAAACTGAAACTAATTGTCGCAAGTTCGAATCCTGAGGTGTGACTATAAGTAATGGTACTGATTTCTTAGCAAACATACCCGAACCTTCATATATAGGTGTATTGTGGGGTTCAAGATTGTTTGGTTCACACTCAGGATGGAATGGAGAATGGAAACGCACAATGTGCTCTCTATATACATGTTGTATTGGATGTACAATGCAGCTTGGTGCTGGGATGGCAGCATGATTACAAGCGTGATGTAGAGAGAGCTGATTGGTGAGGACGCTCAGAGAAGGACAGCTTGTGGGTCGCCATGCTCGCTGGCGGGAGAGAGGACCGCCAGGCAGGCGGAGGAGGAGCGAGGGCCGCCAGGCAGCGGCGGAGGAGGAGGTGTGTTGCTGGCTGGTTGGTGTAGGTAGAAAGAGAGAGGTCACTACGAGGTCAGGTCTTAACTAGCGGGGGTAGGCGTGGCTTAGTAGTTGACCCCCGCTCCTTGATGTATGGCGGCGCTGGTTGACCTCGACCACGAGGCATACACTGGGGAATTGGTGGGGTCGGCTACTCAGCGACAAACAGCGTTTGTAGGGGAGAAATCTACTACAATATTCATGAAACTCTACCAACAAATCAGAGACTAAAATGTTAAACATAAAACAAGAGGATAGTTGTGTAAAATGTGGTGAGGTAGAATATCCAATACATGTATTTTACTTGTGTTTCCATAACAAAGAGATAATTAAATGGTTTAAAAATCTCCTGAATACAGTCTGCAATGTAAATAACAAATTATTTCTGCATTTCTTAATGTTTAATATTAACTGTAGCGATTATAAGAATAAGAATACAATGATCATGCTAATGTCAGATTATATTTACTGTATGTGGTTAAGTAGGAAAGAAAATTCTAATGTTAAGGAGACTATAGCCTTTATTAAAGGCAGTATATATTATAATAAATTGATGATCAAGTGTATTTTAAAATAAAAGTCATCCAAATATTTCACTTACAAATATGTTAATATGTAATATTTATGTATACAGTATATGTAAATTGTAAAATTTATAAATAATAAAACAAAATGAGTCAAACCGTCAATATTTTCATCATTGTTTTTACGTGCTCTACGAAATTGCAGTCCAGAATTCAATGCTGAAGAATTTGAGTATATCAATAATATTGGATTGAACTTAAAGTACTGTAGATCTTTTATAGACAAATTCTTAACATGGCTCATGACAATAAGAATATTTTTGTTTTGCCATTTACGTAAATTTCTCTGAATTCATGTGCTAATTAATAAAGAATTCACAATGAAATGTGTAATGTGCTGAACAAATTACAAAATGGTCATTTACTACCCTTGAGACAGGTTCTCAGTGAGGCACTGAATGTCGTGGAGTAGTAGCTAGTTCTACTGGTAGTCCCGTGGAGTAGTAGCGTGGAGTCGTGGTTGGGCTCCGTTAAGCTTGTTGCATGGAGGCGAGTTTGGTCTCCGAAAGCTTGTTGCTGTTGCACGGACTCTGGGCTGTGGCGGCAGCACGCACCCTACCGCACATTTGCGCCAGAGTCGACGACACGTCAAGTGTTGAGGCGCCTGTCCCTCGGATGTTATTAGACCATTCCCCAGGATGCTGAAACATCCCAGGTTCCTATTTGCTGCTAGGTGAACAGAGGCATTGGGTGTTAGGAGATTTGCCTAGTGTCTCGCCCTGCCCGGGGATCGAACCCGAGTTCATTCAACTATGAGCTGACTACGTTAACCAATACGCTACAGGGTACCCGAAGAAATATGTGTTTAAAAGTCATGAATTCCCTCAGGATATATATATATATATATATATATATATATATATATATATATATATATATATATATATATATATATATATATATATATATATTATTGTTCCTCATACTTCAGCTAGTTTCTTGATATGCTGATATAATGTGCAATTTTTTAATTATATGTACAGTACATTTTCCCTTATAAGTTCATGTAAGCCTTCTGTTTCCATACTCATACAATCTCATTCAAAAAGCTCTTTTTATTTATTTTTTTTTAACGGGGATTAGCCCACCCGGATTGTACAGTGATGCCGCGCTTCAAACAATGCGACGGAAGCCCTCAGGGAAAAAAAATCGCACCCAGGCACAGGTCACTGACCCACATCGGGGCCTGGGGGGCGAAAATGTCAGTCCCTGCTCACCTCGCAGTAAGGTAGGTACCTGTTGTAAATCAAAAGTTGCGAATTCGTATTCAGGGAGTTGTTGGAGCTTCCAATAACTTGATGACATAAACCATTGACTCTTCAGGCTTCTACGCCCTTGAACCTTCAGGCTTCTACACCCTTAACTCATGAGACATAAAGGGAAGTTAGTTAGTTTAACAAATTTATTGGCAGAGCTTGTAGTACAGTTTGCCTATTCTGAGTAATTCAGTCAGGTCTTGACACTGAGGGTGGTATCACTTCTCACTGCCACGCAGGACAGAGGTTCATACACAAAGAAATACATCATATTCATTAACAGCTATAAATGTATAGAGGTCAGATTCATATGGGTAATGTCACTGTTCATTGCCATGCAGGACAGAGGTTCGTATACAAAGAGATGCATCATATTCATTGACAGTACATATACATACATGTACACACACACACACACACACACATATACATACATATACATATATACATACACATATACATGTACATATATATACACACACACGCACACATACATACATATACGTCGGTCGGATTCATGTGGGTAATGTCACTTTTCACTGCCATACAGGACAGAGGTTCGTACACAAAGAATGCATCATATTCATTGACACTATATATAGGTCAGATTCATGTGGGTAATGCCACTGTTCACTGCCATGCAGGACATAGGTTCGTACACAAAGAAGGAAATACATCATATTCATCAGCAGTATATATAGGTCAGTGGATCACATACATTGGAGTCATATTCTAATTGAAGACTAATCAGTGTGGGCTAGCAAATTTGGGATAAACAGCAAGAATGCCCTCAAGCACACCTGATCCAATGAAGTAATTACATAGTTCAAGATACAATAAGTCAGGTGGCCTGAAGTCTTTGACAGTGTCACATTCAATAATATAGTGCTCAAGTGTATGCTTTAAAGGTTTATCACAAAGTTTACATGCTGAGTGTTCCGGTATGGGTACAGCGTTACTAACTTGCCATATGTGTCTGTATCCTAGCCTAATTCTGGCCACGACTACATCACATTGTCTGGTTCTGTCCTTATGCTGGCCATACCGGTACCTCTTGTCACAAAATTTGTCATATTTACTAATGCTACAACTGTCAGGTCTCTTTGCATTTCTCACTTCTTCTAGATCAGAGTTCATGATTCTGACTTGAATGTTTTTAATTACAGCATTGGACAGGCCAAGGTCACGGTCAACATTTTCTTTCTTACATGCCTCATTGGCCTGTCTATCAGCACGGTCATGATACCTGATTCCAACATGGGACGGAATCCACACAAATTCGATACGAAAGTTGTTCTCATTGGCAGTTATCACAATCCTTTTAATATCACATACAACTTTAGACATAGAGCCTGACGGGCTGTTCATTGATTTTAAAGCACTTTGAGAGTCACAGAATATCACCCCACCTCCATTTTCTTTGAGGTAGTCTGTGGCTAAGTAGATTCCAGTTAGTTCAGTTTGTGTTGTGCTGGCCCAGTTGTCCAGCCTTTGTTTGTTTGACACTATCATCTCTTTTTCTTTATATATTACAATTGCACAGCCTGTTCTACCTGTGTTTGTCTGCACAGAACCATCAGTAAAAGCATAACATTCACTTGATTTAATACTCTCTATGTGTCTGTTAATAGTTTCTAGTGTGACACATCTCACCACATCGGTGTTTAACATTTGCTTACTACCAACAGGAGTGTAATTAATAGGAACTGATATGTCCAGCCAAGGAGGAATGGCATTAATAGGTTCGTCTGGGGTGATTGGGACATTCAATTTCAAGAGATCTGCAACACTTTTATGAAGCCACACCCGAAAGAGAGTCTTTTGTGGAAGGTTGGCGAGATGGTCGGGATTACTTAGATAGAACATCAACTCAGTTTGAGCTGTAGTTTGAGAACCATTGTTCTTCAAAACTTTGACACAAAACATGGTATTAAGTAGAGCTATCCTCTCAGATAGGGAGGGCAGTCCGAGCTCTTTCCTCATGTTTACAATTCTGGTTCATTTTGGGCAACCTAGGATGATGCGCATGGCTTCATTTTGCACTACCTCAAGGCTGTTGAGTTGTTTAGGCGGAATAGTCACAGGATGGAGAGCATGATAGTCAACTACAGAACGAATGAAGTGAAGATAGAAAGTACGAGCATAGGTGATGTTAATTCCATAGCCCTTGCCAACAAGGGTTCTCAGGGGTTTAATGCGCTGCATTAGTTTGTCATGAAGGTTGCTGACAAAGTTTGCATCATTCACACAAATCCCAAGATATTTATAGGAGCTACATGGTTCCAAGGGCATGCTGTTAATGTTATAGTCAAGAGGCAGAGGGTGAGCAGGACGAGGATTGAGGACCCTCGTCTTGTCAACAGATATTATGAGACCACATTCAACAGTTCTCCGAGCAAATACATCCAGCAAGGCTTGGAGCCTGAGTTTGGTGTGTGTCATAATGCAGATATCACCAGCATAGCATATTACGGCTTCGTTTGGCTGAACTGGAATGTCAGCAATAAGCTTGTGCATCAGTATATTAAAGAGCATAGGACTTAACACTCCTCCCTGAGGCGTGCCCAGCTCAAATGATCTCATTCTGGTACTTTTAACTCCCCTAAACAGAACACTGGCATACAAGGAGGTTACCTTGTATGCCAAAATTAGCTAGTTGCTCAAGTATAATGTCTCTATTAGCTACATCAAAGGCTGATTTAAGGTCTATGAAGACTGTTTGTGTCTTATCTTTTGAGTGAACAAGATATTCTGCAAAGCATGTCTGTTTGCTACGCCTGGGCATGAATCCGTATAGATTAGGGGCGAGTTTGTCTTTGACTTGAAACATGAGACAGTTTAGAACAACTCTTTCAAGGACTTTACACATACAGGATGT
>NW_024724716.1:0-29013 GCF_018991925.1 Homarus americanus
AATCGAGCCAGGCCTTCACACTCTGACTCCCATGGCACTGGAAATCGAGCCAACCCCAACACCCCTGTGTCATGGTGCTGAAGGGGTGCCTGGCCCTCATACCCCTGATTCATGGCACCATGGGTGCCTGGCCCCACACCCTGGTTCATGACACATGGGTAAGCTGGCCCTCACACCCTGATTCATGGCAAAGAATGAGCCAAGTTTTCACACCCTGATCTATGACGAAATTGAGCCAAGCCCCAACACCCCAGTCATGGTATTGGGTGCCCGGCCCTCACACCTGGGTCATGGTGCTGGAGGTGCCTGGCCCTCACACCTCTGTTACATGTCACTGAAAGGGTACGGCCATCACACCTCGGTCATGTCATTAGCGTACCACACCCCAAATAAGGCCACGAGTGGGAGCCTGGCCGTCACACCCCGGCCTATGTCACTGAATTGATGTCCGCCCTCACACCCCAGCATGGTGCGGAGGGTGCCTGGCCCTCACACCCTGGGTCATCACAGTGAAGTGGTGCCCGCCTCACACCGATTCATGGCACTGAAAAGTGCCTGCCTCACACCGCGGGTCAGGGCACTGAATGGGTGCCCGGCCCTACACCAAGTGGTCATGTGAAGGGGTGCCTGGCCCTCACACCCCGGTTCATAACGCTGTAAGGGGTGCCCTGCCTCACACCCTGTTTCATGGCAGCACTGAAGGGGTGCCCGGCCCCACACCCCCGGTTCATGGCATTGATGGGGGTGCCCAGTTCACACCCCTGGGTCATGGTGCTGGAGGTTGCCCGGGTCTCTGACACCCCTGGTCATGTGGATAGTGCCCGGCCCTCACACCTGGGTTCAAGCAGCACTGTATGGGTGCCCGGCACTCACCCCTGGGTTTCATGGCAGCACTTAAGGAGTCCCCTGGCCTCACACCCTGGGTTCATGACACTGAAAGGGTGCCCGCCTCACACCCCGGTCATGTCACTGAAAGGGTTCAGGCCTCACACCTCAAGGTCATGGCACTGAGCAAGCTCTGCCCTCACACCGGATTCATGGTACTGAATGAGCTAGGCCCTCACACCCCATTCATGAAATTGAATGAGCTAAGCCCCAAACCTGTCATAGCTGAAGGGTGCCTGGCCCACACCCCTGATCTATGGCACTGAAGGGGTGCCTGACCATCACACCTCAAGTGTCAGGAAAGGGGTGCGCCTCACACCCCTGCTTGGTGCACTGGGGGTGCCCACCTCACACCCCGGGGCATGGTGCTGGAGGGTGCCCACCTCACACCCCCTGGGCTATATCACTCAGGTCTGCCTGCTCGTCACAGCCCGGGTCATGTCACTGATGGGGTGCCCGGCCTCAAACCGGTTCAGCACTGATGGGTGCCTGCCCTCACACCCAAGTCATGGTGCTGGAAGGGTGCCCGGCCTCACACCCCGGTGTCATGTAACGGGTGCCCGGGCCTCACACCCCTGGTCATATGTACTGCTCACCACCCGGGTTCACAGCAATGTAGGGGTGCCTGGCCTTCACCCATTTCTCATTGCACTGAAAGGGTGCCCGGCCCTCACACCCCGGTTCACATGGCACTTAGGGGGAGCCTGGCCCTCACACCCCCTGTTCATGGCACTGAAGGTGCTCGGCCCCAAACCCCAATATGTCACTGAAGCAGGACTTGGCCCGCCACCCAGCTCCATGGCACTGAAGGGGTGACCGGCCCTCACACCCTGGGTCATGTCACTGAAGGGGTTCCGGCAGTCACACGCCGGGTCATGTCACTGATGGGGGTGCCCACCTCTACAAAACCGGTTCATGTCACTGAAGGAGTGACCAGCCCTCACACCCAGATCCATGGCACTGAAGGGGTGCCCGGCCCTCACACCCTGGGGCATGGTGCTGTCATGGTGCTGAAGGTGCCCGGCCCTCACACCGGTCTGGCGGCATAAGAAGCGCCGGCCCTCACACCCTGTTCATGGCACTGAAGGTGCCCGGGCCTCAATCCCCTGGTCATGTCATGAAGGAGGATCGGCCTCACACCCAGTTCCATGGCACTGAAGGGGTGACTGCCCTCACACCCCGGGTCATGCCACTGAAGGGGTTCCTGCAGTCACACCCCGGGTCATGTCACTGAATGGGTGTCCGCCTCACACCCCGGGCCATGGTGCTGAAGGGGTGTCCGGCACCACACCCCGCTTCATGGCACTTCAGGGGTGCCCAGCCTCACACCCAGGTTCATGGCATCAAGGGGTGCCTGCCTCACACCTCGGGCATGGTGCTGGAGGGTGCCCGGCCTCACACCCCGGTTATGCCACTGAAGGTCTGCCTGTTCGTCACAGCCTGGGTCTTGTCACTGAATGGGTGTCCTGCCTCACACCCCGGGCCAATGGTGCCAGGGGTGCCTGCCCTCACACCCTGGGTCATGGCACTGAAGGGTGCCTGACCATCACACCCTCGTCATGTGAACGGGTGCCCGGCCCTCACACCCCGGTTCAGCAGCACTGTAGGGGTGCCTGGCCTCACACCCTGTTCCATGGCACTGAAAGGGGTGCCTGGCCCTCACACCCAGGGTCATGGTGCTGGAGGTACCTGACCCTGCCACCCTGGTCATGTGAAGTGCCTGGCCCTCACACCTCGTTCAGCACTGTATGGGTGCCTGGCAATCACACCCCTTTGCACTTAAGGGGTCCCTGGCCTTCTACCCCGGTTCATGTCACTGATGGAGTGCCCGGCCCTCACACCCGAGTCATGGTGCCAAGGGGTGCCCGGCCCTACTCCTGAGTCATGGAAGGGTGCCCGGCCCTCACCCCTGGTCATGTGAAGGTGTCCGGCCCTCAAACCCGGCCACGTGAAGGCCGCCCGGCCCTGACACCCCGGGTCATGTGGGGTGCCCGGCCTCACTCCGGGTCATGGTGCTGGAGGGTCCCGGCCCCTACAACCCGGGTCAGCTACTAAAAGGTGACCGCCCTCACACCCTGGGTCATTGAAGGTGTGCAGGGTCCTCACCCCGGTCATGAAACTGATGGGGTGGCCCCAACAAACCGTTCAGGCACTGATGGGCTTCCCGCACCACGATCATGGTGCTGAAGGGGTGCCCGCCCCACAACCCGGTCATGTGAAGGTGCCTGCCCCACACCCCGGGTCATGTGGAAGGTGCCCTGCCTACACCCCGGTTCACAGCACTGTAGGGTGCCCCTTACACCCTGCTCATGGCACTGTAAAGGGTGCCCGGCCCTCACACCCCTGTTCATGGCACTGAAGGGTGCCCGGCCTCACACTCCGGGTCATGGTGTTGGAGCGTCCCGGCCCTACACCCGGGTCATGTCACTAAGGTGCCTGGCCTCACACCCCGGTCATGTCACTGAAGGCGTGGCCTGCCCTCACACTGGTCATGGTGTTGGAGGGATCCCCTGCCCTCACACCCCGGGTCATGTCACTAAAGGGGTGCCTGGCCCCACCCGGGTCATAAAGGTGCCTGGCCCTCACACCCTGGGTCATGTGAGGCCTGGGCCCTCACACCCCGGTTCATGGCACTGAGGGGAGCCCGGCCCTACCCCGGGTCATGGCACTGATGTGCCCGCCTCACACCCCGGTTCATGGCACTGATGGAGCCCGGCCCTACACCCCGAGTCATGGAACGCTGAAGGTGCCCGCCTACACCCCGGTATCATGTGAACGGGTGCCCGGCCTCACCACGGTCATGTGAAGGGGAGCCCGGCTCACACCCCGGTTCAGCAGTGTAGGGTGCCTGGCCTCACATCCTGTTTCATTGCACTGAAGGGTGCCCGGCCCTCACACCCGGTTCATGGCACTGAAGGGGTGCCCGGCCTCAATCCCCGGGCATGTCACGGAAGGAGTGATCGGCCCTCACACCCAGTTCCATGGCACTGAAGGGGTGACTGCCCTCACCCCGGGTCATGTCACTGAAGGGGTTCCTGGCAGTCACACCCCGGGTCATGTCACTGAATGGGTGTCCGCCCCTACACCCCGGGCCATGGTGCTGAAGGTGTCCGCACTCACACCCCGGCCATGGCACTTCAGGGTGCCCGGCCTCACACCCAGGTTCATGGCACTGAAGGGGTGCCTGGCCCTCACACCCCGGGCATGGTGCTGGAGGGTGCCCGGCCCTCACACCCCGGGTGTCACTGAAGGTCTGCCCGTCCGTCACAGCCCGGGTCTTGTCACTGAATGGGTGTCCTGCCTCACACCCCGGGCCATGGTGCTGAGGTGCCCGGCCTCACACCCCGGGTCAAGGGCACTGAAGGTGCCCGCCCTCACACCCCCGAAGTCATGGAACGCTGAAGCGTGCCCGCCTCACACTCCCGGTATCATGTGAACGGGTGCCCGGCCCTCACACCAGGGGGTCATGTGTGGGAAGGGGAGCCCGGCTCACACCCTGTTCATAGGCAGTGGGGGTGCCTGGCCTTCACACCCTGCTCATTGCACTGAAAGGGGTGCCTGGGCCTCACACCCGGTTCATGGTAATCGGAAGGGGAGCCTGGCCTCACACCCCTGTTCATGGCACTGAAGGGGTGCCCGGCCTTCAAACCCCGGGTCATGTCACTGAAGGAGTGACTGCCCTCACACCCAGGCTGTCCATGGCACTGAAGGGGTGCCTGTCCTCACACCCTGGTCATGTCACCATGGGGTTCCTGCAGTCACACCCTGGGTCATGTCACTTGAATGGGTGTCTGGCCTCACACCCCGGGCCGTGGTGCTGAAGGGGTGTCTGCACTCACACCCCTGCTCATGGCACTTAAGGGGGTGCCCTGGCCTCACACCCAGGATCATGGCACTGAAGGGTGCCTGGCCCTCACACCCTGCACATGGTGCTGAGGGTGCCCGGCCCTCACACCCCCGGGTTATGCTCACTGAAGGTCTGCCTGTTCGTCACAGACTGGGTCTTGTCACTGAATGGGTAACCGCCCTCACACCCCGGGTCAAGGTGCTGCAGGGTGCTCTGCCCCTATACCCCTGGGTCATGCGTGAAGGGGTGCCTGCCCTCATACTCCTGGGTCATGTGAAGGTGCCCGGCCCTCACACCCCTGGGGTCATGTGAAGGGGTGCCCTGGCCCTCACACCCTGGGTCATGTGAAGGGGTGCCTGGCCCCTCACACCCCTGGGCCGCGGAAGGGGTGCCTGGCCCCTCACACCCCTGGGTCATGTGAATGATGCCTGGCCCTCACACCCCGGTTCATGGCACTGAAAGGTGCCCAGCCTCACACCCCGGATCATGGCACTGGAAGGTGCCCAGCCCTCACACCCCCGGATCATGGCACTGAAGGGTGCCCGGCCCCACTCCTGTTCATGGCACTGAAAGGGTGCCCAGCCTCATGCCCTGGGTTTCATGGCACTGAAGGGGTGCCCGGCCCTCACACTTGTTGATGGCACTGAAGGTGCCTGGCCCTCACCTGGGTCATGGTACTGGAGGGTGCTCTGGCCCTCACACCCAGGGACATGTCACTGAAAGGGGTGCCCGGCCTCACACCCCCTGTTCATGGCACTGAAGGGGTGCCCGGCCTCACACTCCAGGTCATGGTGCTGGAGGAGTCCCTGGCCCTCACACCCTGTTCATGGCACTGGAATGGGTGCCCGGACCTCACACTGAGCTGGGTCATGGTGCTGGAGGGTCCCCGCCCTCACCACGGGTCATGTCACTGATGGGGTGTCCGCCCCACACCCCCGGGTCATATGGTGCTGCAGGGGTGTGCCTGGCTCTCGCACCCCGGTCATGGTGCTGATGGGGTGCCTGCCTCTTACACCCTGATTTATGCACTGAACGAGCCAGCCCTCACACCCTGGATTCAATGCACTGGAATCGACCCAAGCCCCAACACACCGGGTCATGGTGCTGAAGGGGTGCCCATTCCCCTCACACCCTGTTTCATGGCACTGTAGGGGTGCCTGGCCCTCAATCTCTGCTCCTGGCACTGGAAAGGTGCCCGCCCTCACACCCAGGGTCATGGAGGGTGGAGGGGTGGTCTGACCTGACACCCCTGGTCATGTGGAGGTGCCTGGCCCCTACACCCTCGTTCAAAGACCAGAGGGTGCCCGGCACTACACCCCTGCTCTCATGGCACTTAAGGGGTGCCTGGCCCTTCCCCACCCCGGTTCATGTCACTACTGGGGGTGCCTGGCCCCCTACACCCTGGAGTCATGGTGCTGGAAGGGGTGCTCTGGCCCCATACCCCGGGTCATGTGGAAGGGGGTGCCTGGCCCTCACACCCGGGTCATGTGAAGGGGTGCCCGGCCCCTCACACCCTGGGTCATGTGAAGGGGTGCCTGGCCCTCACACCCCGGGTCATGTGAAGGTGCCTGGCCCTCACACCGGGGTAATGTGAAGGGTGCCCGGCCCTCACACCCCCGGGTCATGTGGAAGGGTTCCTGGCTCACACCCCGGTTCATGGCACTGGAAAGGGTGCCCAGCCTCCTCACACCCTGGATCATGGCACTGAGTAGTGCCCGGCCCTCACACCCTGTTCATGGCACTGAAAGGCAGCCCAGCCGTCACACCCTGCTCTGGCGGCACTGACAAGCTGCCTGGCCCTCACACTCCTGTTGATGGCACTGAAGGTGCCTGGCCTCACACCCGGGTCATGGTACTGGAGGGTGCCTGGCCCTCACACCCAGGGACATGTCACTGAAGGGGTGCCTGGCCCTCACACCCCTGTTCATGGCACTGAAGGGTGCCTGCCCTCACACTCCAGGTCATGGTGCTGAGGGGTCTCGGTCTCACATCTCTGTTGTCTACATGGTGACTGAATGGGTGCCCGGACCACACTACGGGTCATGGTGCTGGAGGGTGCCTGGCTCACACTCCAGGTCCATTCGAAGGGTGCCTGGTCTTCACTCCCCCGGGGGCATGGTGCTGAGGGGTGCCTGGCCCCAAACCCTGGTCATGTCACTGAAGGGGTTTCTACGTCACACCCTGGGTCATGTCACTGAATGGGTGTCTGGCCCTCACACCCCGGGCCATGGTGCTGAAGGGGTACCTGGCACTCACACCCTGTTTCATGGCACTTAAGGGGTGCCTGGCACTCACACCCCAGTTCATGGCATTGAAGGGGTGCCTGGCCTCACACTCCGGGAGTCAGTGGTGCTGAGGGGCACGGCCTTGCACCCCGGGTGATGTCTCAACAGGTCTCCGGGCCTCACACTCCCTGGTCATGTCACTGAAGGAGGACTGGCCCTCACACCCAAGTTCATGGCACTGAAAGGGTGCCCGGCCTCACACCCTGGGGCATGGTGTTGAGGGCAGCCTGGCCCTCACACCGGGTTATGTCACTGAAAGCCCGCCTGTTCGTCACAGCCTGGTCTTGTCACTGAATGGGTGTCCGGCCCTCACACCCCTGGCCATGGTGCTGAGGGTGTTCCGGCCCTCACACCCGGGTCATGAGGGTGTTGATGGGGTGCCCGGCCCTTACACCCCTGATTCATGGCACTGAAATCGAGCCAGGCCTCACACACTCTATTCATGGCACTGAAATCGACCCAAGCCCCAACACACCGGGTCATCGTGCTGAAGGTGCCCGGGCCTCACCCTGATTCATGGTAATGAAGGGGTGCCTGACCTCACACCCTGTTTTAATGGCACACTGAAAGGGTGCCTGGCCCTCACACCCCGGTTCATGACACTGAAGGGGTGCCTGGCCCTCACACCCTGTTTCATGGCACTGAAGGGTGCCCGGCTCACACCCCGGTTCATGACACTGAAGGTGTCCACCTCATACCCCAAGTCATGGTACTGAAAGGGTGCCTGGCCCTCACACCTGGGTCATGGTTCTGAGGTGCCTGGCCCTCACACCCCGACATGCCTTCACTGAAAGTGGTGCCTGGCCTCACACCCCGGGTCATGTCACTAAAGGGGTGCCCAGCCCTTACTCCCGGGTCATGTCACTAAAGGAGACCAGCCATCACACCCCGGGTCATGTCACTGAATTGGTGTCCGGCCCTCACACTCGGGCAGGAAGGAGGTGCCCCACCTCACCCCCTCGGGTCATTGTGCTGAAGGGGTGCCCAGACCTCACACCCTGATTCATGGCACTGAAAGGGTGTCCTGGCTCTCACCCTCCGGGTCAGGGCACTGAACGGTGCCAGGCCCTTACACCCCGGGTCATGTGAAGGGGTGCCTGGCCCCACACACCCCGGTTCATAACACTGTAGGGGTGCCCCTGCCTCACAACCCGTTTCATGGCATTTATAAAAGCCTGGCCATCACAGCCCCGGTTCATGGCATTGATGGGGTGCCCCGGCCTCACACCCCGGGTCCTGGTGCTGGAAGGTGCCTGACCCCTGACACCTCAACAGTGAAGGGGTGCCCGGCCCTCACCCTGGATCAAAGCACTGTATGGGTGCCTGCACTCACACCCCTGTTTCATGGCACTTAAGGGTGCCTTGCCGTATCACCCCTGTCTGGCGTTCACTGGGTGCGGTGCCTGGCCTCACTCCCTGCCATGGCACTGAAGGGGGAGCCCTGCCCCACACCCCGGGTCATGGCACTGATGGGGTGCCTGGCACCACACCCTGAGTCATGGTGCTGCAGGGGTGCCTGGCCCCTCACACCTGTCATGTAAAGGTGCCTGGCCCCCTACACCCTGTCTATATTTGAAGGGGTGCCCAGCCCTCACACTCCTGGGGTCATGTGAAGGTGCCCGGCCTCACACCCTGTCTGGCGGAAGGGGTGCCCGGCTCCTCACACCCCTGGGTCATGCAAGGTGCCTGGCCCTCACACCCTGGGTCATGTGAAGTGCTGGCCCTCACACCCCGGTCTATGGCACTGAAGGAGCCCGGCCTCACACCCCGGGTCATGGCACTGATGGGGTGCCCGGCTCACACCCGGTTCATGGCACTGATGTGGGCAGCCCCGGCCCTCACACCCCAGGAGTCATGGCAGCAAAGGGGTGCCCAGCCCTCACCCCTGAATCATGGTGCTGAAGGGGTGCCTGGTCTCACACACCGGGTCATGTGAAGGGGGTGCCCAGCCCCCACACCCCAGTTCACAGCACTCTAGGGGTGCCTGCTCTTCAAACCCCTGCTTCATGACACTGAAACGGGTGCCCGGCCACACCACTGTTCATGGTTTTGAAGGTGCCCGCCTTCAAAACCCGTTTCTGGCACTGAAAGGGTGCCAGGCCTTGCCACCACTGTCTGCGGCTTTGAAGGGGTGCCTGGCCTCACACCTGGGTCATGGTGCTGAGGTCCCCAGCCCTCACACCACGGGTCATGTCACTGATGGGGGTGCCCGGCTCACAAACCTGTTCAGCACTGATGGGTTGCCCGCCCCTCACACCCTGAGTCATGGTGCGCTGAGGGGTGCCCGCCCTCACACCCCGGTATCATGTGAACGGGGTGCCCGGCCCTCACACACCGGGCTATGTGGAAGGAGCCTGGCTCTCACACCCCGGTTCAAAGCACGTAGGGGTGCCTGGCCTTCACACCCTGTTTCATTGCACTGAGGGTGCCCAGCCTCACACCCTGGTTCATGGCACTGAAGGGGAGCCCAGCCTCACACTCTGTCTGCGGCACTGAAGGGGTGCCTGGCCCTCAAACCCCTGGGTCATGTCACTGAAGGAAGTGGGGACTGCCCTCACACCCAGGTCCATGGCACTGAAGGGGTCTTGGGCAGTCACACTCCAGGTCATGTCACTGGAATGGGGTGTCCAGCCTCACACCCCGGGCCGTGGTGCTGAAGGGGTGTCCGGGCACTCACACCCCGTTTCATGGCACTTAAGGGTGCCTGCATCCACACCCAGGTTCATGGCACTGAATGGGTGCCTGGCCTCACACCCGGGGCATGGAGTTGAGGGTGGGTGCCTGGCCTCACACACCGGGTTATGTCACTGAAGGTCTGCCTGCTCCTGCCTCTGGGCAGACTGGGTCTTGTCACTGAATAAGTGTCCGGCCCTCACACCGGGTCATGGTGCTGATGGGGGTGCCCGGCCCTTACACCCTGATTTATGGCACTGGAAATCGAGCTAGGCCCCTCACACCCCTGATCTCCAATGCACTGAAATCGACCCAAGCCCCAACACACTGGGGTCATGGTGCGAAGGGTGCCCCAGCCCTCACACCCCTGATTCATGGCACTGAAGGGGTGCCTGACCACCCTCGTCATGTGAACGGTGCCCGGCCTCACACCCCGGTTCTGTAGCACTGTAGGGGTGCTCTGGCTCACACCCTGTTTCATGGCACTGGAAAGGGTGCCTGGCCTCACACCCAGGGTCATGGTGCTGGAGGGGTGCCTGACCCTGACACCGGGTCATGTGAAGGGGTGCCTGGCCTCACATCCCTGTTCAAAGCACTGTGGCTGGGTGCCCGGGCACTCACACCCTGTTTCATGGCACACTTATAAGCCCGGCCCTCTCACCCCTGGGTTCATGCCACTGATGGGTGCTCAACCTCACACCCCGAGTCATGGTGCTGAAGGGGTGCCTGGCTCATACCCCTGGCCGCGTGGAGGTGCCTGGCCCCTCACACCCGGGTCAGTGGAGGGGTGCCTGGCCCTCACACCCCGGGTCATGTGAAGGGGTGCCTGGCCCCTGACACCCCTGGTCATGTGAAGGGTGCCTGGCCTCACACCCCTGTCATGTGAAGGAGTGCCTGGCCCTCACACTCCCCAATCATGGCACTGAAGGGGTGCCTGCCCTCACACCCTGATCATGGCACTGAAGGGGTGCCTGGCCCTCACACCTCTGTTCATGGCACTGAAAGGGTGCCCAGCTCCTCACACCCTGCTCATGGCACTGAAGGGTGCCTGGCCTCACACTCCCAAGCTGATGGCACTGAAGGCCCCGGCCCTCACACTCCGGGTCATGGTACTGGAGGGTGCCTGGCCCTCACACCCCGGGACATAAACATTGAGATGAGTGCCTGGCCCTCACACCTCTGTTCTGGCACTGAGCAAGTTCTGGCCCCACACTCCAGGTCATGGTGCTGAGGGTCCCTGCCTCACACCCAGCGGCACTGAATGCTACTGGACCTCACACTACGGGGTCATGGTGCTGGAGGGGTCCCCTGGCCCTCACACCATGGGTTGTGTCAACATGGGGGTGCTCTGGCCTCACAAAACCGTTCAAGGTCATTGAAGGAGTGACTGGCTCACACCCAGGCCCATGGCACTGAAGGGTGCCTGGCCTCACTCCCAGGCATGGTGCTGAGGGGTGCCCACCACACCTGGCCATGTCACTGAAGGGGTTTCTGGCCGTCACACCCCGTCACACCCGGGTCATGTCACTGAATGGGTGTCCGCCTCACACCCCGGGCCATGGTGCTGAAGGGTGCCCGGCCCTCACCCAGTCATGGCGCTGAGGTGTCCGGCCCTCACACAGGGTCATGTGAAGGGGTGCCGGCCTCCCGGGTCATGTGAAGGGTGCCAGCTCTCACACCCGGGTCATGTGAAGGGGTGCCCGGCCCTCACACTCTGGTTCACAGCACTGTAGGGGTGCCCGGCCTTCACACCCCGTTTTATCGCACTGAAAGGGTGCCCAGCCCTCACACCCGGTCATGGCACTGAAGGGGTGCCCGGCCCTCCACCCCTGATTGTAGTACTGGTAAGTGCCGGCCCTAACAATCGGGTCATGGTGCTGGAGGTGCAGCCCTCACACCCCGGTCATGTCACGAAAGGGGTGATCGGTCCTCCACCCGGGTCATGTCACTGAAGGGGTGCCGCGCCCTCACCCCGGTTCTTGGCACTGAAGGGTGCCCGGCCTCCACACCCCTGTTCATGGCACTGAAGGGGTGCCGGCCCTCACACCGCAGGTCATGTCACTGATGGGGTGCCTGTCCCTCACAAACCGGTTCAGGGCACTGATGGGTTGCCCGCCCTCATACCCCGAGTCATGGTGCTGAAGGGGTGCCCGGCCCTCACACCCCTCATTGTCATGTGAGGGGTGCCCGGCCCTCACATCGGTTCATAACACTGTAGGGTGCCCTGCCTCACAACGTTTCATGGCATTTAGGGGCCCGGCCGTACACCCTGGTTCATGGCACTGATGGGGTGCCCGGCCTCACCCCAGGTCATGTAAGGGGTGCCCGGCCCTCAGACCCTGGTTCAAAGCACTGTATGGGTGCCCGGCACTCACACCCCGTTTCATACTTAAGGGGTGCCCGGCCCTCACACCGAGGTCATGTCACTGAAGGGGTGCCCCCTCACACCCCGGTTCATGTCACTGCAGGGGTTCCTGGCCGTCACACCGGTCATGTCACTGAATGGGTGTCCGGCCCACACCCCCGGCCATGGTGCTGAAGGGTGCCGGCACTCACTCCGGGTCATGGTGCTGTAGGGATGGCCTCACACCCCAGGACATGTCACTGAAAGGGTGCTCTCACTCCCGGGTCATGGCACTAAGGGGGCCGGGTCCTCACCCCGGGTCATGGCACTGACCAGGCCTCCCACCCCGGTTCATGGCACTTATGGTGTGCCCGGCCCTCACACCCCGAGTCATGGTGCTGAAGGTGTGCCCGGCCCTCACACCCCGGGTCATGTGAAGGTGCCCGGCCCTCACACCGGGTCATGTGAAGGGTGCCCGGCCTCACACCCCAGTTCACAGCACTGGTGTGCCGGCCTTCACAACCCGTTTCATGGCACTGAATGGGTGCCCACCCTCACACCCCGGTTCATGGCACTGAAGGGGTGCGGCCCTCACACCCCTGTTCTTGGCACTGAAGGGTGCCCGGCCCTCACACTCCGGGTCATGGTGCTGGAGGGTCCCCAGCCCTCCGCCATCGCCTTCCATAAAGGGGTGACCGCCCCTCACACCCCGGGTCATGTCACTGAAGGTGTACAGGGCCCTCAAACCCAGTCATGGTGCTGAAGGGCTCCCCTTTAGTGCCATGACCAGGGAGGAGTGCCGGGCACCCTTTCAGTGACATGAACCGGAGTGCAGTGTTATGAACCGTTGTGTGATGGCCGGGCACTCACATGACGGGGTGTAAGGGCCGTGCACCCTTCAGTGCTGACCCGCAGTGTGAAGGCGTGCACCCCTCCAAAACCATATCCCGAGGGGTGAGGCCCGACACCAAATCAGTGACATGACCAGGGTTGTGACGGCCGGTCTCCCCTTCAGTGACATGACCCGGGGTGTAACGGCTGGGCACCCCTTCAGTGACATGACCCGGGTGTGAGGGGCCGGAGCTTCTTCAGCACCATGACCCGGGGTGTTGGGTCTTGGATAGATTTTAGTGCCATGAATCGGGGTGTGAGGCCTGGCTCAATTTCAGTGCCATGAATTGGGGTGTGAGGCCGGACACCCCATCAGCACCATGACCCGGGGTGTGAGGGCCGGGGACCTCACCAGCACCATGGCCCGGGATGTGAGGGCTGGACACCCATTCAGTGACAAGACCGGGCTGTGACGAACGGGCAGACGTTCAGTGATATAACCCGGGGTGTGAGGGCGGGCACCCCTCCAGCACCATGCCCCGGGTGAGGGCCGGGCACCCCTTCAGTGCCATGAACCTTGGTGTGAGGGCCGGTCACACCTTCAGTGACATGACCCGAGGTGTGAGGCCGGGCACCCCTTTAGGGACGACCCGGGGTGCGAGGGTCGGGCATCCCTCCAGCACCATGACCCGAGTGTGAGGGCCGGGCACCCCTTCAGTGACCTGACCCAGGGTGTGGAGGCCGTGCACCCCTCAAAACCATAGCCAGAGGTGTGATGCCGGACACCAAATCAGTAACATGACCCGGGGTGTGACGGCTGGTCTCCCCTTCAGTGACATGACCCGGGTGTGAGGGCTGGGCACCCCTTGAGTGACATGACCCGAGGTGTGAGGGCCGGGCACCCTTTCAGTGTCCGGGGTGTGAGGCCGGGCACCCTCAGAACCATGACCCAGAGTGTGATGGCCGGGCACCCCTTAACAGCGTGGGGGTGAGGTCAGGCACCCCTTCAGTGCCATGAATCGGGGTGTGAGAGGCCGGGACCCCTCCAGCACCATGACCGGAGTGTGGGGCGGGGCACCTTTCAGTGCCATGAACTGGGGTGTGAGGCCGGGCACACCTTAAGTGGCGGGATGTGAGTGCCGGGCAACCCTTCAGCACCATGGCCCGGCCCTCACACCCCGGGTCTTGTCACTGAATGGGTGTCAGCCTCACACACCCCTAGCCATGGTGCTGGAGGGTGCGGCCCGCACACCCCAGTTCAGCACTGAAGGTTTGCCCGGCCTTCACCCCCGTTTGATGGCACTGAAAGGGTGCCCAGCCCTCACACCCCGGTTCATGGCACTGAAGGGTTGCCGGCCCCACACCCCTGTTCTTGGCACTGAAGGGTGCCCGGCCCCTTACACTCCGGGTCATGGTGCTGGGGGGTCCCCGGCCCTCACACCCGGGTCATGTCACTAAAGGGGTGACCGCCCCTCACACCCTGGGTCATGTCACTGAAGGTGTGCAGGGTCCTCACTCCCAGGTCATGAAACTGATGGGGTGCGGCCTCACAAACCGGTTCAGGGAACTGATGGGGTTCCGCCCCTCACACCACAGTCATGGTGCTGAGAGTGCCCGGCCCTCACACCCCCGGGTCATGTGAAGGGGTGCCCGGCCACCCCGGTATATGAAGGGGTGCCCGGCTCTCACACCCCGTTTCACCGCACTGTAGGGGTGCCCGGCCTTCACACCCGTTTCATGGCACTGAAAGGGTGCCCGGCCCTCACACCCTGTTCATGACACTGAAGGGGTGCCCTGCCCTCACACTCCGGGTCATGTGAAGGGGTGCCTGGCCCTCTACCGGGTCATGTCACTAAAGGGTGCCCGGCCCTCACACCCCGGGTCATGTCACTGAAGGGTGCCCAGCCCTCACACACCCGGTTCATGTCACTGAAGGGGCCGTCCCAGGGGATGTCACTGAATTGGTGTTCGGCTCTCACACCTCAGGCTATGGTGCTGGAGGGTGCCCGCCCTCACACCGGGGTCATTGTGCTGAAGGGGTGCCCGGCCCTCACACCCCGATTCATGGCACTGGCGTGCCCGGCCCTACCCCAGGTCAGGGCACTGAAGGGGTGCCCGGCCCCCACCCCGGGTCATGTGAAGGGGTGCCCGGCCCTCACACCCCGGTTTATAACACTGTAGGGGTGCCCTGCCCTCCAACCCGTTTCATGGCATTTAGGGGTGCCCGGCCAACACCAGGTTCATGGCACTGATGGGTGCGGCCCTCACACCAGGTCATGGTGCTGGAGGGTGCCGACCCTGACACCCCGGGTCATGTGAAGGGGTGCCCAGCCCTCACACTGGTTCAAGCACTGTATGGGTGCCTGGCACTCACACCCTGTTTCATGGTGCTGGAGGGATCCCGGCCCTCACACCGGTTATGTCACTAAGAGGTGCCCGGCCCTCCACCCCGGGTCATTTGAAGGGTGTCCGGCCCTCATACCCCGGGTCATGTGAAGTGGTGCCCGGCCCTCACCCCGGGTCATGTGACGGGGTGCCCGGCCCTCACACCCCGGTTCACAGCACTGTAGGGGTGGCCGGCCTTCACAACCCGTTTCATGGCACTGAAAGGAGTGCCAGCCCTCACACCCCAGGTCATGTCACTAATAGGGTGCCCGGCCGTCACACCCCGGCACTGAAGGGGTGCCCGGCCCTCACACTCGGGTCATGTGAAGGGGTGCCCAGCCCTCAAACCCCAGTTTATAACACTGTAAGGGGTGCCCTGCCCTCACAACCCATTTTCGGCATTTAAGGGTGCCGGCCATAACACCCAGGTTCATGGCACTGATGGGGTGCCAGCCCTCACACCGGGTCATGGTGCTGGAGGTGCCCGACCCTGACACCCGGGTCATGTGAAGAAGTGCCCGGCCCTCACACCCTGGTTCAAGCACTGTATGGGTGCCTGGCACTCACACCCTGTTTCATGGTGCTGGAGGGATCCCCGGCTCTCACACCCCGGGTCATGTGACGGGGTGCCCGGCCCTCCACCCCGGTTCACAGCACTGTAGGGGTGGCCGGCCTTCACAACCCGTTTCATGGCACTGAAGGGTACCCAGCCCTCACCCCGGGTCATGTCACTAATAGGGTGCCGGCCGTCACACCCGGTTCATGGCACTGAAGGGTGCCCGGCCCTCCTCCGGGTCATGGTGCTGGAGGGTGCTCGTGCCACCCAGGTTCATGGCACTGATGGGTGCCCAGCCCTCACACCCGGGTCATGTCACTGAAGGAGTGATCGGCCTCACACCCAGGTAAGTGGCACTAAAGAGGTGCCAGCCCTCACCCCAGGGGCGTTTAGAGGGGGTAAGAGGCTTCCCTCACACCCGGGTCATGTCACTGAATGGGTGTCCGGCCCTCACACCCCGGGTCATGCTGCTGGGGGTTCACGCTCATCCCGCCACTTAGGTGTGCCTGGCCCTCACACCCCAGTTCATGGCACTGAAGGGTGCCCGGCTATCAAACTCCGGTCTCGCGGGTGCTGGAGGGGTGCCTTGCGCTCACCCCGTTTCATGGCACTTAAGGGTGCCAGCCCTCACCCCGGTTCATGGCACTGAAGGGGTGCCCGGCCACCACACCCCGGTTCATGTCATGAACGGGTTCCTGGCCATCACCCAGGTCAATGTCACTGAATGGGTGTCCGGCCCTCACACCCGCAGGCCATGGTGCTGAAGGGTGCTCAGCACTCACTCCGTTTCATAGCACTTAAGGAAATTTTGGCACTGCACTCAGTTCATGGCACTGAAGGGGTGCCAGCCCTCACACTCAGGTCATGGTGCTGGAGGAGGGTGCCCATTTCCCTCACACCCTGTGTCATGTCCCTAAAGTGCAGCCCTCACACTTCGGGTCATGTGTCACTGAAGGTGTGACCGGCCCTCACACCAGGTTCATGGCACTGAAGGGGTGCCAGCCCTCACCAGGGTCATGGTGCTGGAGGGGGGTGCCAGCCCTCACACACCCCTTGTTATGTCACTGAACATCTGCCCGTTCGTCCACAGCCCAGGTCTTGTCACTGAATGGGTGTCAGCCCTCATCGGGCCATGTGGTGCTGGAGGTACTCAGCCACACCTGGGGCATAGTGCTGATGGGTTGCCCGGCCCTCACGCGATTCATAGCACTGAAATCAGGCAGGCCCTCACACCCCCGTGTTATGAGGAATTGCTGAAGGGGTGCGGCCTCACACCCCGATTCATGGCACTGAAGGGTGCCCGACCCTCACACTCCGGGTCATGAATTTGCTGGAGGGTGCCCGGCCATCAGCACTCCGGGTCGTGTGTTGCTGGAGAGTGCGGGCCACCCCGGGTCTACATGTCCCTAAGGGGTGCCCAGCCCTCACACCCCAGGTCATGCATACAGAAGGAGTGACCGAGCCCTCACACACCAGGTTCATAATGGCACTGAAGGGGTGCCGGCCTCACCCGGGGCATGGTGCTGGAGGGTGCATGGCCCTCACACCCCGGGTTATGTCACTGAAGGTCTGCCTGTTCGTCACAGCCCGGGTCTTTTCACTGAATAGGTGCGTACATACACCCCGGGTCATGTGAGAGGGGTGCCGAGCCCTCACACCCCGGATTTCATGTCACTGAGGGAACTGCCCGGGACTCACTCCCGGAGTCATGGCACTAAAGGGGAGCCCGGCCCTCACACCCGGGTCGCCCAGCACTGATGGGGTGCTCGGCTCTCACACCCCGGTTCGCACTGATGGGAGTGCCGGACCTCCCACCCCGAGACATGGTGCTGAAGGTGTGCCCGGCCCTCACGCAGGTCATGTGAAGGGGTGCCCGGCCCACACACCCCGGGTCATGTGAAGGGGTGCCCGGCCCTCACACCCCAGTTCACAGCACTGAGGTGCTCGGCCTTCACACCCGTTTCATGGCACTGAAAGAAAAGGATGCCCAGCCCTCACACTCAGGGTCATTGTGCTGGAGGGTCCCGGCCCTCATCCCGGGTCATGTCACTAAAGGGGTGACCGCCCCTCACACCCCAGGTCGTAATGTCACTGAAGGTGTGGGGCCCTCACACCAGGTAATGGCACTGATGGGATGCCCAGCCCTCATAAAACTCCAGTTCCAAGGGCACTGATGAGTGCTGCGCCCCTCACACCCGCGAGTCATGGTGCTGAAGAGGTTGCCAGCCCCTCCCACACCCAGGTCAGAATGAAGGGGTGCGGCCCTCACACCCCGGTCATGTGAAGGAGGTGCACAGCTCTCACACCCTAGTTCCGCGGCACTGTAGGGGTTCAGCCTTCACACCCGTTTCATGGCACTGAAAGGGTGCCCAACCCTCCACACCCCTGTTCATGGCACTGAAGGGTGCCGGCCCTCGCTCTGGGTCATGGTGCTGGAGGGATCGACCCTCACACCCCAGTGATGTCACCTAAAGGGTGCCCGGCCCTCACGGGTCATGTCACTGAAAGGCGTGCCCGGCCTCTGGGCATGGCACTGAAGGGGTGCCCGGCCCTCACACTCCGGGTCATGGTGCTGGAGAGTGCCAGCCTCGCACCCCGGGTCATGACCCTAAAAGAGGGTACAACACGGCAAATCACACCTCGGGTCATGTCACTGGAAGGAGTGACCGGCCCTCACACCCGGGGCATGGTGCTGGAGGTGCCTGTCCCTCACACCCGGGTTATGTCACTGAAAGGTCTGCCGTTAGATCACAGCCGGGTCTTGTCACTGAATGGGTGTCCGGCCTTCACACCCCGGGCCATGGTGCTGGAGGGGTGCCGGGCCTTCACCCCAGGTCATGGTGCTGTTGGGATGCCCGGCCCTCACACCCCGATTCATGGCACTGAAATCGAGCCAGGCCCTCACACCCCGATTCATGGCACTGAAATCGACCCAAGCCCCAACACCCCGGGTCATGGTGCTGGGGGTGCCCGGCCCTCCACACCCCGATTCATGGCACTGAAGGGGTACCCGACCCTCACCCCGCCATGTGAAGGGGTATTGACATCACAATAACCCGGTTCGAAGCACTGTAGGGGTAGCCCCTCACACCCTGTTTCATGGCACTGAAAGGTGCCACGGCCCTCACACCCGGTTCATGACACTGAAGGGGGTGCCCGGCCCTCACACCTAGTCATGGTACTGAAAGGGTGCCCCGGCCCTCTCACTCCGGGTCATGGTTCTGGAGGGTGCCCGGCCCTCACACCCCGGGACATGCCAGCTGAAGGTGCCCGGCCCTGCACCCCAGGTCATGTCACTGAAGGGGGTGCCCAGCCCTCACACCCCGGGTCATGTCACTAGGGTGGTGTGCAGCCCTCACACCTCGGGCTATGGTGCTGGAGGGTGCCCCGCCCTCACACCCGGGTCATTGTGCTGAAGGGTGCCGGCCCTACACCCTGATTCATGGCACTGAAATGGTGCCCGGCCCTCACCAGGTCAGGCACTGAAGGGGTGCCAGCCTTCGCGAGGTCATGTGAAGGGGTGCCAGGCCCTCACACCCCGGGTCATGTGAAGAGGTGCCCGGCCCTCACACCGGTTCACAGCACTGTAGGGGTGCCGGGCCTTCACACCCCTTTCATGGCACTGAAGGGGTGCCCAGCCCTCACACCCGGGTTCATGGCACTGAAGAGGTGCCCGGCCCTCACACCCCTGTTCATGGTACTGAAGTGGTGCCTGGCCCTAACACCGGGTCATGGTGCTGGAGGGTCAGGCCCTCACACCCCGGGTCATGTCACTAAGGGGTGCCCGCCCTCACTCCCGGGTCATGTCACTGAAGGGGTGCCAGCCCTCACACCCCGGTTCATGGCTTTGATGGGGTGCCCGGCCTCACACCCCAGAGTCATGTGATGGGGTGCCCGGCGCTCACACCCGGTTCAAAGCACTGTAGGGGTGCCCGGCCTTCACACACCGTTTCATGGCACTGAATGGGTGCCCGGCCTCACACTCCGGGTCATGGTGCTGGAGGGTGCTCGGCCCTCACACCGCGGGGCATGGTGCTGGAGGTACCCGGCCCTCACACCCGGGTCATGTCACTGAAGGGGTGCCGGCCGTCACACCGGGTCATGTCACTGAATGGGTGCCCTGCCCTCAGACCCAGAGCCATGGTGCTGGAGGGTGCCCGGCCCTCATACCCGGGACAGGGCACTGAAGGTGCCCGGCCTCACACCCCGAGTCATGCTGCTGAAGGGGTGCCCGGCCTCACTCCCCGGGTCATGTGAAGGGGTGCCCGGCCCTCTCACACCCCAGGTCATGTGAAGGGGTGCCAGCCCTCACACCCTGGATCACAGAACTGTAAGGGTGCCCGGCACTCACACGTTTCATGGCACTTAGGGTGCCCAGCCTTCACCCTGTTTCATGGCACTGAAGGGGTGCCCGGCCTTCACCCCGGGTCATGTGAAGGGTGCCCGGCCCTCACACCTGGTTCATAGCACAAGGGTGCGCTCCACCCGTTCATGGCACTTAAGGGGTGCCCAGCCTTCACACCCATTTCATGGCACTGAAAGGGTGCCGGCCTCACACCGGGATATGTCACTGAAAGTGCCCAGCCCACACACCCCGCGTCATGTCACTAAAGGGATGCCCAACCCTACACGGGTCATGTCACTGAATTGGTGTCGGCCCTCACACCCGGGCCATGGTGCTGGACGGGTGCCCGGCCTCACACCCCGGGTTAGGGCACTAAAGGGGTGCCAGCCCTCACCCGGGTCATGTGAAGGGGTGCCCGGCCCTCCACCCGGTTCATAACACTGTAGGGGTGCCCTGCCCTCACACCCAATTTCATGGCACTGAAGGGGTGCCGGCCCTCACCACAGTTCATGGCACTTATGGGGTGCCGGCCTTCACACCCCAGGTCTGGTGCTGGACGGGTGCCTGGCCTGACTCCAGGTCATGTGAAGGGTGCCCGGCCCTCACACCCCGGGTCATGTGAAGGGTGCCCGGCCCTCACACCTGGTTCACAGCACTGTAGGGGTGCCGGCCTTCACACCCGTTTCAGGGCACTGAAAGGGTGCCAGCCCTCCACCCGGTTCATGGCACTGAAGGAGTGCCCGGCCCTCACACCACGGTTCATGGCACTTATGGGGTGCCCGGCCTGACACCCGGGTCCTGTGAAGGGGTGCCCGGCCCTCACCGAGTCATGGTGCTGAAGGGGTGCCCGCCCTCACACCCCGGGTCATTTGAAGGGGTGCCCGGCCCTCACCCCGGGTCATTTGAAGGGGTGCCCGGCCTCCACACCCCGGGTACTGTGAAGGGTGCCCGGCCTCACACCCTGGTTGACAGCACTGTAGGGTGCCGGCCTTCACCCCGTTTCAGGGCACTGAAAGGGTGCCGGCCCTCACCAGTTCATAGCACTGAAGGGTGCCCGGCCCTCACACCCGTGTTCATGGCACTGAAGGGTGCCCGGCCCTCACCCGGTTCATGGCTTTGATGGGGTACCAGGCCCTCACCCGAGTCATGGTGCTGAGGGTGCCCGGCCCTCACACCCCGGGTCATGTGATGGGGTGCCCGGCACTCCGGTTCAAAGCACTGTAGGGGTGTCCGGCCTTCACACCCCGTTTCATTGCACTGAAGGGTGCCCGGCCCTCACACTCCGGGTCATGTTGCTGGAGGGTGCTCGGCCCTCACACCCCGGGGCATGGTGCTGGAGGGTACCCGGCCCTCACACCCCGGGTCATTATCACTGAACGGGTGCCCGGCTGTCACACCCTGGTCATGTCACTGAATGGGTGCCCTGCCTCAGACCCCGAGCAATGGCGCTGGAGGCCTGGCCCTCATACCCCGGGACAGGGCACTGAAGGTGCCCAGCCCTACACCCCGGGTCATGTGAAGGGTGCCCGGCCCTCACACCCCGGTTCATAACACTGTAGTGCCCTGCCCTCACCCCGTTTCCTGGCACTGAAGGGGTGCCGGGCCCTCCTCATCACGGTTCATGGCACTGATGGGGTGCCCGGCCTCACTCCCCGGGACAGGGGGGGTGCTCGGCCCTCACCCCCTGTGTCATATCACTGAAAGGGTGCCCAGGCCTCAAACCCTGGTCATGGCACTGATTGGGTGCCCGGCCCTCACACCCTGGTTCATGTGAAGGGGTGCCTGGCCCTCACACCCTGGTTCACAGCACTGTAAGGGTGCCCGTCACTCACACCCTGTTTCATGGCACTTAAGGGGTTCCTGGCCCTCTCATCACGGTTCATGGCACTGATGGGGTGCCCGCCCTTACACCCCAGGTCCTGGTGCTAGAGGGTTCGGCCCTGACACCCCTGGTCATGTGAAGGGGTGCCGACCCTCACACCCTGGTTTAAAGCACTGTATGGTGCCCGGAACTCTCACCCGGTTTCATGGCACTTAAGGGGTGCCCGGCCCTCACCCCGTGTCATATCACTGAAAGGGTGCCTGGGCCTCAAACCCCGGGTCATGGCACTGAAGGGAGCACGGCTTCACTCCCGGTTCATGGTACTGATTGGGTGCCCGGCCCTCACTCCCCGGGTCATGTGAAGGGGTGCCAGGCCCTCACACCTGGTCATGTGAAGGGTGCCCGGCCCTCACACCCTGGTTCACAGCACTGTAAGGGTGCCTCACCACACCCCTGTTTCATGGCACTTAAGGGGTTCCTGGCCTTCTCATCACGGTTCATGGCACTGATGGGGTGCCTGCCCCTTACACCCCAGGTCCTGGTGCTAGAGGTGCCCGGCCCTGACACCCTGGGTCATGTGAAGGGTGCCGGACCCCACACCCTGGTTTAAAGCACTGTATGGGTGTCCGGCACTCTCACCCGGTTTCATGGCACTTAAGGGGTGCCTGGCCCTCACACCCCGTGGTCATATCACTGAGAAAGGGTGCCTGTCTCAATCCCGGGTCATGGCACTGAAGGGGAGCACGGCCTCACTCCCGGTTCATGGCACTGATGGGGTGCCCGCCCTCACCTCGGGTCATGAGAAGGGGTGCCTGGTCCACACCCCTGGTCATGTGAAGGGGTGCCTGGCCCTCACACCCTGGTTCACAGCACTGTAAGGGTGCCGGCACTCACACCCCGGTTCATGGCACTGAGGGTGCCCGGCCTCACACCCGGGTCATGTCGAAAGGGTGCCGGGCCTCAAACCCCGGGTCATGGCACTGAAGGGGAGCCCGGCCTCACTCCCCGGCTCATGGCACTGATGGGGTGCCCGGCCGGCACACCCCGGGTCATGTCACTGAATGGGTGTCCGGTCCTCACACCCCGGCCATGGTGCTGATGGGGTACCCGGCCCTAACAACCCGACTGATGGCACTCAAATCGAGCCAGGCCTCACACCCCACGTCATGTGAAGGGTGCCCGCCCTCATACCCCGGTCTGCAGCACTGGTGGGTGCCCGGCCCTCACACCCTGTTTCATGGCACTGAAGGGTGCCCGGCCCTCATACCGGGCCATGGTGCTGGAGGGTCTTGCCTCACACCCGGGTCATGGTGCTGGGGGGTGCCCGACCCTCGCACCCGGGTCATGTCACTAAGGTGCCCCAGCCATCACCCCGGGTCATGTCACTGAAGGGTGCCTGGCCCTCACACCCTGGGGCATGGTGCTGGAGGGTGCCCGCCTTCACACCCCACGTCATGTCACTGAAGGATGCACAGCCCTCACACCCCAGGTCATGTCACTGAAGGGAGCCCGGCCGTCACACCCCGAGTCATTTCACTGAATTGGTGTCCGGTCCTCACACCCCGGGTCAGGCACTGGAGGGGTGCCTGGCCTGACACCCTGGTCATGTGAAGGGGTGCCCGGCCCTCACCCCTGGTTCTAACCACGGTATGGGTGCCCGGCACTCACACCCTGTTTCATGGTGCTGAAGGTGCCCGGCCCACACCCCTGGGTCATGTGAGGGGTGCCCGGCCCTCACACCCCAAGGAGGGGTGCCCGGCCCTCACCCCGGGTGATGTCACAGAAGGGGTGCCCGGCCTCACACCCCGGTTCATGGCACTGATGGGGTGCCCGGCCCTCACACCCCGAGTCATGGTGCAGAAGGTGCCCGGCCCTCACACCCCGGGTCATGTCACTGAAGGGGTGCCCGGCCCACACCCGGTTCATGGCACTGAAGGTGCCCGGCCCTACACCCCGGGTCATGGAAGGCCCTGGCCTCACACCCCGGGTTTGTAAGGGGTGCCAGCCCTCACACCCCGGGTGATGTCACAGAAGGGTGCCCGGCCCTCACACCCCGGTTCATGGCACTGATGGGTGCCCGGCCCTCACACCCCGAGTCATGGTGCAGAAGGGGTGCCCGGCCCTCACACCCCGGGTCATGTCACTGAAGGGGTGCCCAGCCCTCACCCCGGTTCATGGTGCTGAAGGGTGCCCGGCCCTCACACCCGGGTCATGTGAAGGGGCGCCTGACCACACCCCGGGTCATGTGAAGGGGTACCCGGCCCTCACACCCGGTTCACAGCACTGTATGGGCGCCCGGCCCTCACACCCAGTTCATGTCACTGAATTGGTGTCCGCCTCACACCACGGGCCATGGTGCTGGAGGGGTACCCGGACCTCACACTCCGGGTCATGGTGCTGGAGGGGGGCCCGGCCCTGGCACCCCGGGTCATGTCACTAAAGGGGTGCCCGGCCCTCACACCCCGGTTCATGGCATTGAAGATGTGCCCGGCCCTCACACCCCGGTTCATGGCACTGAAGGGGCCTGCCCTCACACTCCGGGTCATGGTGCTGGAGGGGGCCCAGCCCTGACACCCCAGGTCATGTCACTAAAGGTGCCCGCCCTCACACCCCGGGTCATGTGAAGGGTGCCCGCCTTTCACACCCCGGGTCACAGCACTGTAGGGGTGCCCGGCTTTCACACCCCGTTTCAAGGCACTGAAAGGGTGCCTGGTCCCTCCACCCCTGTTCATGGCACTGAAGGTGCCCGGCTCTCACACTTCGGGTCATGGTGCTGAGGGATTCCAGCCCTCACACCCAGGTCTGTCACTAAAGGGTGCCCGGCCCTCACACCCCGGGTCATGTCACTGAAGGCGTGCCTCACACCCGGGTCATGGTGCTGAAGGGTCCCTGCCCTCACACCCCGGGTCATGTCACTAAAGGGTGCCCGGCCTCACTGGTCATGGCACTGAAGGGTGCCTCGGCCCTCACACCCAGGTTCATGGACTTGAGGGTGCCCGGCTCACACCCCGAGTCATGGCACTGAAGGGGTGCCCAGCCCTCACACCCGGGTCATGTGATGGGTGCCCGGCCTCACACCCAGGTTCAGCACTGAAGGGGCACGGCCTCACACCCGTTTCATGGCACTAATGGGTGCCTGGCCCTCACACCTGGTCATGGCACTGAAGTGCCCGGCCCTCACACCCCTGGGTCATGGCACTGAAAGGGGTGCCCGGCCTCACACCCGGGTTATGGCACTGAAGGGGTGCCCGCCACACACACCCCGGTTCATGGCACTGATGGGTGCCCGGCCTCACACCCCGGTTCATGGCACTGAGGGGTGCCCGGCCTCACACCCCGGGTCAAGGGTGCTGGAGGGTGCCCGCCCCTACACCCTGGTCCCAGGAAGGGTGCCCGCCCTCACACCCCGGTCTATACACTGGAAGGGGTGCCCTGCCCTCACACCCTGTTCATGGCACTGAAGGGGTGCCCGGCCCTCACACCACGGTTCATGCACCAGATGGGTGCCTGGCCTTCACACTGTCATGAGCTGGAGGGTGCCCGGCCCTCACACCCTGGGTCATGTGAAGGGTGCCCGGCCTCACACCCCTGAAATATGGTGCTAAAGGGTGCCCGCCTCACAATTCCTTAGCATGCCCTCACACCCGGGTTCACAGCACTGAAGTGCATGTCACACCCCGTTCATGGCACTGAAGGGGTGCCCGCCCTCACACCCCGGGTCATGATGGAAGAGGTGCCCGGCCCTCACACCCCGGGTCATCTGAAGGTGCCCGGCCCTCACACCCCGGGTCATGTGAAGGGTGCCCGGCCTCACACCCCTGGTTCATCTGGCACTGGATGGTGCCCGGCCCTCACACCCCGGCCTGGTACTGGAGGGTGCCTGGCCCTCAAACCACAAGCATGGTGCTGAGGTACCGGCCTCACACCCCGGTCATGTCACTGAAGCCGGCCGTCACACCCCAGGTCATGTCACTGAATGGTGCCCTGCCTCACACCCTGAGCCATGGTGCTGAGGATGCCCGGCCCTCACACCCCGACATGGCACTGAAGGGGTGCCCGGCCTCACACCGACATGGTGCTGGAAGGGGTGCCTGGCCCTCACCCCCCGGTCATGAAGGGTGCCCGGCCCACACACCCAGGTCATGTGAAGGGGTGCCGCCCTCACACCCCACCACAGCACTGAAGGTGTGCCGGCCTCACACCCCGTTTCATGGCACTGAAAGGGTGCCCAGCCTCACACCTGGGTCATGGTGCTGAGGGGTCCCTGCCCTCACACCCCGGTCATGTCACTAAAGGGGTGACAGCTCACACCCCGGGTCATGTCACTGAAGGCGTCCGGCCCTCACACCCCGGGTCATGGCACTTGAAGGGGTGCCCGGCTCACACCCCTGACAGGTGCTGGAGGGGTGCCCGGCCCTACAACCCCAGGTCATGTGAAGGGTGCCGGCCTCACACCTCAAACCACTGGAGGGTGCCTGCCTCACACCCCGTTTCATGGAACTGAAGGTGCCTGCCCTCACACCACGGTTCATGGCACTTATGGGGTGCCCGCCCTCACACCTCAACAGTGGAGGTGCCCGCCCTGACACCCCGGGTCATGTGAAGGGGTGCCCGCCCCTCACACCCCGAGTCATGGTGCTGAAGTGTGCCCGCCCTCACACCCCGGGTCATGTGAAGGTGCCCGGCCCTCACACCCCTGGTTCACAGCACTAGGGTGCCCGGCTCACACCCCGTTTCAGGGCACTGAAGGGGTGCCCGGCCTCACACCCCGGTTCATGGCACTGAAGGTGCCTGGCCCACCCCCGGTCATGGCAAGGGTGCCTGGCCCACACTCCCGGGTCATGGTGCTGGAGGGGTCCCCGCCCTCACACCCTGGGTCATGTCACTGAAGGGGTGCCCGGCCCTACCCCGGGTCATGTCACTGAAGGGGTGCCCGGCCCCACACCCAGGTTCATGGCTTTGATGGGGTGCCCGCTCACACCCCGAGTCAATGGTGCTGAAGGAGTGCCCGGCCTCACACCCCGGGTCATGTGATGGGGTGCCCGCGCTCACACCCGGTTCAGCACTGGGGGTGCCCGGCCTTCACACACCGCTTTCATGGCACTGAATGGGTGCCCGGCCCTCACACTCCGGGTCATGGCACTGTAGGGGTGCCCAGCCTCACACCCTGTTTCATGGCACTGAAAGGGTGCCCGGCCTCACACCCCGGGATATGTCACTGAAGGGGTGCCCGCCCACACACCCTGTCATGTCACTAGGCGGCCCGCCCTCACACCCACGGTTCATGGCACTTAATGGGGTGCCCGGCCCTCACACCCCGGGTCATGGTGCTGGAGGGTGCCCGCCCTACACCCCGGGTCCTGTGAAGGTGCCCGGCCCTCACACCCCGGTTCATAACACTGAGGGTGCCCTGCCCTCACACCCTGTTTCATGGCACTGAAGGCGTGCCCGGCCTCACACCACGGTTCATGGCACTTTATGGGTGCCGGCCTCACACCCCGGGTCATGGTGCTGGAGGGTGCCCGCCCCTGACACCCCGGGTCATGTGAGGGTGCCCGGCCTCACACCCCGAGTCATGGTGCGAAGGGTGCCCCGCCTCACACCCCGGGTCATGTGAAGGGGTGCCCGCCTCACACCCTGGTTCACAGCACTGGGGGTGCCCCGGCGTTCACACCCCTCGTTTCAGGGCACTGAAAGGGTGCCTGGCCCACACACCCGAGTCATGGTGCTGAAGGGGTGCCCGGCCCTCACACCCCGGGTCATTTGAAAGGGGTGCCAGCCTCACACCCCGGGTCATGTGAAGGTGCCTGGCCTCACACCCTGGTTCAGCACAGGGGTGCCTCGGCCTTCACACCTGCTTCAGGCACAAAGGTGCCTGGCCTCACACCCCGGGTCATGTCACTAAGCAGCCTGCCCACTGGTCATGTCACTGAAGGGGTGCCAGCCCACACCCAGGTCTGCCTTTGATGGGGTGCCCGGCTCTCACACCCCGAGTCATGGTGCTGAAGGGTGCCCAGCCCTCACACCCCGGGTCATGTGATGGGTGCCTGGCGCCACACTCCGGTTCAAAGCACTGTAGGTGTGCCCGGCCTCACACACCGCTCATGGCACTGAATGGGTGCCTGGCCTCACACCTGGGTCATGGTGCTGAGGGGTGCTCGGCCCTCACACTGCGGGGCATGGTGCTGAGGTACCTGGCCTCACACCCCGGGTCATGTCACTGAAGGGGTGCCCGGCGCCTCACCCCGGGTCATGTCACTGAATGGGTGCCCTGCCCTCAGACCCCGAGCCATGGTGCTGGAGGGTGCCCGCCCTCATACCAGGACAGGGCACTGAGGGGTGCCCGGCTCACACCCCGAGTCATGCTGCTGAAGGGGTGCCTGCCCTCACCCCCCTGGTCATGTGAAGGTGCCTGGCCCACACACCCTGGTCATGTGAGAGGCCTGGCCTCACACCCCCAATTACAGCACTGAAGGTGTGCTCTGCCTTCACACCCCGTTTCATGGCACTGAAAGGATGCCAAGCCCTCACACTCCGGGTCATGCTGGAGGTCCCCGGCCCTCACATCCCGGGTCATTCACTAAAGACCGCCCTCACACCCCGGGTCATGTCACTGAAGGTGTGCAGGGCCCTCACACCCGGGTATGGCACTGATGGGATGCCCGCCCCTCATAAACCCGGTTCAGGGCACTGATGGGGTGCACGCCCCCACACCCACGAGTCATGCTGAAGGTGCCTGGCCTCACACCCCGGGTCATGGAAGGTGCCCGCCCTCACACCTGGGTCAGGAAGGGTGCCAGCTCACACCGGTTCACGGCACTAGGGTTCCCGGCCTTCACACCCTGCTCATGCACTGAAAGGGTGCCCAGCCCTCACCCCTGTCTAAGTGCACTGAAGGTGCCCACCTCACACTTGGGTCGTGCTGGAGGGATCCCGACCCTCTCACCCCAAGTGATGTCACACTAAAGGTGCCTGGCTCACACCCCGGGACATGTCACTGGGCGTGCCTGGCCCTCACACCCCTGGGCATGACCAAGGGG
>NW_024724717.1:0-12808 GCF_018991925.1 Homarus americanus
AGGCTTCAGGCCACCTGACTTACTGTATCTTGAACTATGTAATTACTTCATTAGATCAGGTGTGTGAGGAGACATTCTTGCTGTTTATCCATTGCTAGCCCACTGATTAGTCTTCAATTAGAATATGACTCAATGTATGTGATCCACTGACCTATATATACTTATGTATGATTGATAATTTCTCAACCCGTATGAAGTGAAGGCTTTTCTTGAGCTCTTATAGATTTTCTATGGGTGATGTAAACCTGTCGGCAGATACTATTTAAGCCTAGTGAACTGACCATAGGATTCGTTATCAGTTACTTTACTCTCTTGATTTTCCTGAAAGATTCTGCATCTATTGAGTAAAAAATCTTTCTACAAATTGTAGTGTTGTAAGCTTCACGGGGAAGACTTACTTGGCTTTAAAAGATCCTAGATATACAGTATATGGTACTTCATTTTATCTCCGTCATGAAGTTCAGCGAGTTTGTCTAACCGAATGATCTATTTCATCGCCATAATTATAAGTCGCGAAGCAAATATTAGAAAAGTGGATTCGTTTTGTTCTACTGAAAACAATTCCAGTCTGAACTAAAGCCAATTCATGAGGCCGTTGTCGTTCATTCTCTTCCTTTCCAGTTCTAATTTCTTACGTTCTCTCGCTTTCTACTTGTAATTCTTATCTGCGTTCTTTAGCTACCATTGCTTGATACGTCACTATCTAAAACAGTCTCTTTCCCTACCTTAATGATTTATGCAATATTGAAAGGATATTTGAAGAAAATACAATTTATAATTAAAGTAAAGGAAACCGGAGGTGTTGGAACTTATAAAAACTACTTAAAATCATGAGCGATAGCAATATAAAAATTAATGTCCTAAAAAATTCACTTAGAAATTTATAAAAAAGTGAAGTAAAATAGTAGAGTTGTCCTTCATGTGCGTCATTTACTCCACAAAATATTAAAATTGTTTACAATACGAAGCCGAGAACCATTAGTTTCAGGCAGGTTGACCGTAATACGTATAGCGATCAAGATCAATGACTGAAACCTGGTAACATTCACCAGGAACCCTCAGTTGTAATATACGAGGTACATTATATAACTTATGTCCAAGTCAGGATAATTTTAGGCTTCAATATAAGTGATACAGGCATAAAAATATGAACATGACAAATAATTGACCGACGTGACGAACACAGTCACACGACTCGTGTCAGAAGGTTAGAGTCTTTTGACATAATGCGAATTCCACCCTAATCAGGCATAGATATATTATTTATAAGCTGTTCAACCACTTCTTACAATAGTTGTACAAATATTAACACTCACCTCTTACAAGAAGATTTATTAGTACAGCTGTACGGGAGACAGCTGTACAGTGCATCATCATGTTTGATAACTCTCTTCCTTTCGAAAACTTACTAGCAATACAGGCCATCCTCATCACACTGAGGACAAAAAGATTATTTATAGTGTTTAAATTCTTCACCGTGGTTGAATGTAGTCGATTCAGCTTCATATATATATATATATATATATATATATATATATATATATATATATATATATATATATATATATATATATATATATATATATATATATATATATATATATATATATATATATATATAACGACAGTATAGAAAATATGTTGATGAATATCAATATTACTAGTAACGATGTGCTTAAAGTAATTAACAAACTGAAGCCTCATAAATCGCCTGGTCCAGACGAGGTATATGCTAGAATATTAAAAGAATGTAGAGATGAGTTGAGTAATCCATTAGCAGTTTTATTTAATAAGTCATTAGAATCGGGCCTAGTGCCAGAAGCTTGGAAACTTGCAAATGTAGTTCCGATTTTCAAAAGGGTGATAAATCAATAGCATCAAATTACCGTCCCATTAGTCTCACGTCAATCATAGGCAAGTTGCTAGAGTCAATTATTGCTACAAAAAATCAAGCCACCTGAACATTCAACTTAATTCATTTTGTACAGGTTCACCCAGGACGTTCTTGTCTCTTGATTTGCTTAGCTTTTTCTCAGAAGTATTTGAAGCGGTAGATAATGATAAGTCATATGATATAATTTATTTAGATTTCAGTAAAGCATTTGATAGAGTCCTCATGAGAGATTGATAGGAAGGTAGAAGCACATGGAATAGGTGGATCAGTATTAAAATGGATTAGGTCATGGTTATTGGTAGGAAACAAAGAGTCAGCATAAATGGATTAAAGTCAGACTGGGGGGTGCGGTCCAAGAGTTCCCCAGGGATCTATTAGGCCTCTGCTGTTTGTTATATTCATTAATGATCTTGATTTAGGCATAACTAGTAGGATTAAGTAAATTTGCAGATGATACCAAAATGGGGAGAGTGATAAATTCAGACAGTGACTTTGAACACCTTCAAAGAGATCTAGATACCTTACATGAGTGGTCAGTAGATTGGCAAATGAATTTTAATACTGATAAATGCAAGGTACTACAGATAGGGAAGAGGAATACAAACGTTAAGTATAAACTAGGTAACACGGAAATAGAAAACTCAGTTTGAAAAAGATCTGGGTGTATTTGTTAGCAACGACTTGGAAACCTAGAAAACAATGTATTAGCGTTTGCAACAAGGCAAACAGGATTCTTGGGTTCATATCTAGGTCTGTGAGTAACAGAACTGCTGACGTTATCTTGAAACTTTACCTAGCATTAGTGAGGCCACACATGGATTATGCGGTTCAGTTCTGGTGTCCTTATTATAGAATGGACATAGATTCTTTGGAGAGAGTACAAAGAAGAATGACAAAATGATCCATAATATTAGAAACCTTCCATATGAAGAAAGACTAGCTTAGGCTTACATTCATTAGAGGGCGTAGAGTTAGGGGAGATATGATAGAGGTGTACAAGTGGGTAAGTGGGATTAACAAGGGTAAAATGGAAGATGTTCTGAAGCTCGGTGTAACGAAATAACTTAGAACAAATGGCTTTAAATTAGATAAATTCCGATTCAGAAAGAATATAGGCATTCACTGGTTTGGTAATAGGGTTGTGGATATGGAATAGGCTACCGAGTGCTATAGTGGGATCGGGGACGCTAGGGAGCTTCAAGACGAAGTTGGATAGGCACATGGGTGCTGGGATGGGTGTGAAAGGGATCTGCCCTGTATGGGCCAGTCGGCCTCCTGCAGTATCCCACTTTCTTATGTTCTTATGTTCTTATATATATATATATATATATATATATATATATATATATATATATATATATATATATATATATATATATATATATATATATACACACACACATACAGTGGGGTGGGGTATGCTATAACGAACGTAATTGGTTCCAGAATCTCGTTCGTTATAGCATTCGTTCGTTATAGGATTAATCCGTTCCAGGCCCCCAAATACAACCGCTTAACACTGAAAAAATTCTGTGGAAAATGTAAAAAATACAGTACTTTATCTTACCTTAGTGTTATTCAGCATGCAGGTACCCCTAAACACTGGCACATCACTATCACTTCCACTGGGAGTCTTGGCTTTAAGGTCCTCAAACAATTGTTTAGCCTTCTCACAAATTATAGCTTCACTAATGTTACCACCTGCCATTTCTTTCTCCTTTATCCACACTAAGAGTAAATTTTCCATCTCTTCAATCACATTACACTTTGCTTTGCTAAGTCTAAAGATTCCCTTAGCCACTTGCACAGCTTTTAACTCCTCTTTATTCTTCAAAATCGTACATATAGTCGATTTAGCCATCCCATATTCATCACTAAGTTTCGCAATGCTTCTTCCATTCTCACGTTTCTTTATAATTTCTTTCTTAGTTTCAAGGGTTATTAGCTTTCTCACTCGCTTTGGACGACTCATTGTTACAATTGTATACTTGTATAACAAAATAGTTATACAAATAACGCGAATTTCCACATCAAAAGACGAAATTTCAACAATAACAGTGGTGCACTGGCTACACAATGAGACAAAGATGGCGCCTGACGCTCTTGTTTAGATAAATAATTGATTGTGTAAATATAAAAGATATTTATTAGATAACATTTACTATTTAGAGCTACAACTAGCGCTGAGAATGGCGGCCTGCAACCCATGATCAATAATAATAACTGTAAATAAATAATTATAATAATAACTGGAAATTAATAATAATATTAATAACAGGAGATTAATAATAATGACTGTAAATTAATAATAATAAATGAAGATTAATAATAATATCTGTAAATTAATAATAATAATTAAATTAATAATAATAACTGTAGATTAGTAATAATAACTGTAAATTAATAATAATAATTAAATTAATAATAATAGCTGAAGATTAATAATAATAACTGTAAATTAATAATAATAATTAAATTAATAATAATAACTGAAGATTAATAATAATAACTGTAAATTAATAATAATAACTAAATTAATAATAATAACTGAAGATTAATAATAATAACTGTAAATTAATAATAATAACTGAATATTAATAATAATAACTGAAGATTGATAATAATAACTGAATATTAATAATAATAAATGTAGATTGATAATAAAAACTGTAGATTAATAAAAACTGTAAATTAATAATAATAATAATAACTAAATTAATAATAATAACTGATTATTAATAATAATAACTGAAGATTGATAATTATAACTGAATATTAACAATAATAACTGTAGATTGATAATAATAATTGTAGATTAATAATAATAACTGTAAATTAAATTTTATCTCCACAATTACAGTACAGTATAGTACAGTACAGGGTTGATAGGTTGTACCACACAGTCTATGGGCACGAGTGTTGTATCACTAAGCCATCAGACAGTACATATGTCTTACGCACGTCCTGGAGGTAGGGGCCCTCACTACCCGATGCCCTGGTATGAACTGACTGTCTCTAACTCTCGGTGGTGGAGGTGGTGGTGGTGTGCCCCGAGGCGCCTTGACAAGCTGCTACAGTCAGCTAAATTGAAAAACGCAAACAGTTGTGAGTTGTGAGGTGGTTAGTGAGTTGTGAGGTGGTTAGTAAGTGGTGAGGTGGTTAGTGAGTTGTGAGGTGGGTTAGTGAGTGGTGAGGTGGTTAGTGAGTTATGAGGTGGTTTGTGAGTTGTGAGGTGGTTTGTGAGTTGTGTGGTGGTTTGTGAGTTGTGAGGTGGTTATTGAGTTATGAGGTAGTGAGTTGTGAGGGGGTTTGTAAACTAACGAGAGAGAGAGAGAGGAAGGAAAAATAACAAGGAGAATTTGAAAATGGAAGGATGGAGAGGAGAAAATAGGATGCAGGAGGATGGGGACAGAGAGGAGGGGGGGGGAGGAGGAGTTTAGGGAGGGAGAGGAGAAAGAAGGGGAATATGAGGGTAGGGAAGAACTGATGGGAAAGAGAGGGGAATATCAAGGTAAGCTGAGTCAGGTAACTAGCCCAAATATCACCTGAGGGGAGGCAAGGGGAAACAAGGTTGGGTGGCGGAGATGACCAGGTAAGCCTCTTATCTACCTACCTGCTGATGACCTCCTCAGCTCTCACATCCTGAAAAAAATGAGGTAATTTTTTCTCGTGTATATATACTGTATATATGACATCTATAACCCGTAGTCTCTCTTTCTCTCTCTCGTTAACTTAGTCACGCCCCAGAACAATATAATTAACTCTGAGTACCTTAAGATACGATACAGAAAGATTGTGGTTTAAAACATCATGCAGAGTCTTAGAGATTCTTATGACAATTTTTATTCAAGGTTTCTTTTCAGATTTTCCCCGCGAGGGGGCTAGTTTATTGGGCGCCCCTTTGCATCTTGTACAAGGCAAAGAACCAAAGCGTTTACAGCGCCCAACAGGGAGGCATGCGGAGTTCACCGTTGCCTTCGTGACTTGCATTAAGGACACTAGTGCCTGAAGGCCCATGTATTGTATCAGCAAGTTACATATACTGCAGTGACTGGAGGATGAGTGTGTGGGGGAGAATTACCGACACAATCTGTTCATGGCAAAGCGTGGCAGGTCCCTAATAATGTCAAGATGCTAGACATATCTTGTGGTATGAGTGTGATGGCGGGTGTGTCGTTAGTTGCAGCAGCGAGGAGGAGATATGGAGTAATTTTTAAGACTATTTCGTAGATCGTGTCTAAAATGGCGTCGGTATAACGTTAGAACTCTACTGAAGTGCGTGAATGGGTGTTGTTGTTTATGAAGAGAGAAGAACTTTATTAATCCTCATCAAACAACAAGTTTTTCTCACCAACCTCGTGAGCTGTTTTGGTCTGGTGCTGTGATCAAGTCGTAACCCGGGGTCCCAGCTGAGTCAGGAGTGACCACTGAGCTGACCTCTATAAACACAACGTCAGGTCATCTCAGGGTACACTTTAACAGAGCTGATTCGCCCTTTCTTGCCATAACATCATTTCTCTTCTAATTTACATTTTGCCCTCATGAGCGTGGATTTTTTACTCAGTCACTTATCGGGAAGATTACATGGTGCAGGAGAGAGAGAGAGAGAGAGAGAGAGAGACTCTGGATAAGATTGTAAAGCTGGACATAATCCATGAATGATGACCACCTACTGTGTCTAGTGGCTGTGACGTACCACTTCCCCACCGACCCACCACCCTCCACCACCCCTCCACCACCCACCACCTCCACCACCCACCACCCCCTCCACCACCACTCTTCTCACCCCTACCACCCACCACCTCCACCACCCCACCACCACCCCACCACCTCCACCCCACCACCCACCACCTCTTCCACCACCACCACCTTTCCACCCCCACCACCACCCCACCACCCTCCACCACCCACCTACCCTTCCACCACCCACCACCCTCCACCACCCACCACCCTCCACCACCCACCACCCCTCCACCACCCACCACCCTCCACCACCCACCACTACCCCCACCACCCCACCCCCCCCACCTCTCCACCTCCACCCCACCACCCTCACCACCACCACCACCACCCACCCCCCACCACCACCCAACCCTCCACTCCACCACACACCACCACCCACCACCCACCACCACCCACCACCCACCACCCTCCACCACCCACCACCACCCACCCACCACCCCTCCACCACCCACCTACCCTTCCACCACCCACTATCTCTCCACCACCACCACCACCACCATCCAGCACCAACCCTTCCCCACCACCCACCCACCAACCAACCAACCCTCCCACACACCAACCAACCACCCCAACCCAACCAACCAACCACCAACCAACCCACCACCACCCAACCACCCACCACCTCCACCACCCACCACCACCCACCCACCACCCTCCACCCACCACCCCTCCACCACCCACCACTCTCCACCACCCACCACCCACCACCACCCAGCACCCACCACCCTCCACCACCCACCATCCTCCACCACCCACCTCACCACCCACCATCCACCACCCCACCCCACCCACCACCACCCACCACCCACCAACCCTCCAACCACCACCACCCTCCAACCAACCCTCCAACCAACCACCACCACCTCCACCAACCCAACCAACCAACCAACCCACCAACCAACCAACCCACCACCCACCAACCACCACCCACCACCCACCACCACCCACCACCCACCACCACCCACCGCCCACCACCCACACCAACCACCACCCTTCCCGCCACCCACCACCCTCCACCAACCCAACCAACCAATCTAACCACCCACCACCACCCACCACCCACCACCACTCCCCACACCCACCACCTCTCACCCACCACCCCCACCCCACCCCAACCCACCAACCCTCCAACCCACCCTCCACCACCCCACCACACCCACACCAACCTCCACCAACCACCACCCGCCACCCACCACCCCTTCCGCCACCCACCACCCTCCACACCACGACCCTCCACCACCCACCAACCCACCACCCCACCCCAACCACTCACCCTCCACACCCACACTCCCTCCACCATTCCACCACCTCCACCACCCACCACCCCTCCACCCACCCACCACCTCCACACCCACCACCTCCACCACCCAACCCCAACCCCACCACCAACCCCACCCACCACCCCTCCAACCAACCAACCCAACCAACCAACCACCCCCACCAACCTACCACCACCACACCCACCACCTCCAACCACCCACCAACCCACCAACCCACCACCCCTCCACCACCCACCACCCTACCACCCACCACCTCCAACCAATCCACCAATCCTCCAACCAACCACCACCTCCCAACCCACCAACCCTCCACCACCCACCCCACCTCCACCAACCACCAACCCCAACCACCACCACCACCCACCACCCACCCCACCCACCCAACCCACCACCTCCCACCAACTAACCACCCCTCCACCAACCAACCAACCAACCAACCAACCCACCAACCAACCCAACCACCAACCAACCAACCAACCAATCCAACCAACCACCAACCAACCAACCAACTCAACCCAACCAACCAACTCAACCACCCACCAACCACCACCACCCAACCAACCACCAACTAACCAACCAACCACCCAACCAACCAACCACCAACCCCAACCAACCACCAACCAACCAACCAACCACCAACTCCACCATCCACCACCAATCTACCCCTACCACCACCCAACCACCACCCTACCAACCAACCAACTACCCACCAACCCAACCAACCAACCAACCAACCCAACCAACCAACCAACCAACCAACCACCACCAACCACCCAACCCCAACCACCAACCCAATCCAACCATCCCAACCACCAACTCCTACCAACTAACCAACCCCTACCATCCACCAACCCAACCATCCACCATCCACCAACCCACTACCCTTTCACCACCCTCTACCCTTCCACCACCCACTACCCCTCCACCACCCACTACCCTTCCACCACCCCCGCCACCACTACCCTTCCACCACCCATTACCCTTTCACCACCCACTACCCTTCCAGATTCATGTGGATTGATGTCACTGTTCACGCTGCCGCAGGACAGAGGTTCATATACATTGGGCGTCATATTCTAATCAGTGTGGGCTAACAAATTTGGGATAAACAGCAAAATGTCCCCAAGCACCTGATTCAATGTATAAAATTACAAAGTTCATGATACAATAAGCCAGGTGGCCTGGAAGTCTACAGTCTTCCACTACCCGTCCACCACCCATTACCTGTCCACCACCCATTACCCTTCCACCACCCATTACCCCTCCACCACCTACCTTTCCACCACCCCACCACTGATTTCCCTCCACCCCTACCCTTACCCACCCAGTCCAGATGGTTTCACCCTCCTTTCCTCCATCCCTTCCGTCTGTGCAATTGCAAACACCTGCAAGCATTAGCATACATACATGTTCACCACCAAACACGCATGTACAGTGCCACAAAAATACCTCACACACACACACACACACACACACACACACACACACACACACGGACGACCAGCATCAAACAAGTACATATAATAGAAAACATATAATAATCAGCCATCGTCCACATGCACTGCAATTCACTTACACATGCACAGTGGAGACGCATGCAGCAGAAAAAATATATACACATGCCACATCAAAGGCACGCACACATGCAACAGAAGTTACTTATCACAGACGCACATGCGACATCAAACGCACACGTACAACACCCAACACTTGCAGACACGCACATGGAGGAGAGAGAGAGAGAGGAGAGAGAGAGAGAGAGAGGAGAGAGAGAGAGAGAGAGAGAGAGAGAGTTCCTCCCAGTGTTTCTTGCCTCATGCTGGACGGAAGGAGGCACTGGACGCTTGTAGTAGTAAGAGGAACATAGTAATTTACTCCTTGAAGGTCATGATTCCTAATGTACACCACAACTATGAACCACAAGAGGGAGATAAGGTGATACACACACACACACAATCCTTATCTCCAACACACTGCCAAAGTGAGAGTTCTTGACCGCATACATAACGCAGACTGAAATAACATCACACAGACCATCTACACTGACGGCCTCTTAACACTGTCTGTGGGAGCTGGAAGTGCTGTCATTGTGACTCAGCCTACGGTAATGTAATAGAGAAAGGAGCTTGATTAGTAACTGGTCATCCACTCTACAGACTGAACTATTTGCCAGACTCACAGCCCTGAAACTTGTTGAAGACACTGCCACTGACAGTCTCATCATCACTGACTCCTCTTATCCTCACTACTTGCTCTTGATACACTAAACTCAGATTGTCACCAGCTTGTTCTGAAGCCAGACACAAGCATATGTCTTGTTGACGGGGTGTCAGCTTGCTGTTGTGATCACCTCTCACATGGCGTATTAGTGAACATGATAGAGTTGATGCCTTAGAGAAACTCATACCAACAATACTCTGTAACATTCATTGTCATAATATCATGATCACTGGGGAATAAACACCTTTTATGGTCCCCAATAGTAACCCTTTTTCGCTACCACTCAGATGAGTATGGGGCACAACAAACTAGCTGCTGTCCAGGCTTGCAAGATTAAAAATTCACACACACACACACACACACACACACACACACACAAGAAAAACGTGTATATGAAGTTAGGAAGACCATATCCAAACACAAACAAGATACAAAGTGCTTTCATCTGACCTTTTTTTCCTGTCTTGTTAACAGTGAAATTACACATCACTAGAGAACAATTGAGAAGGTTGGGGTGGGGGGTCGTGATACAAACAGAAATCGTGTTTTTACATTAAAGACTTGACTTTTATACGTGTTGTCTTAAGTCCAATGGAAGTCTTTGAGAGAGAGAGAGTGTAGGTGTGTGTTACATTCTGAGTTGTTTAATTGCAAGAGATTGAAGCACAAAGGGGAAGGAGGTGTGAGTTACAGGGGTGAAGGGGGAGGAGGTGGAGTTGTAGAGGGTAGGGTGTCTGTGTTACAGGTGTTGGGGGCTGATGGAGAAGCATCTGGAATGACGTCAGTAAATTCCTGTAGACGAAATACCAAAAAATGCTCTCATCTTTCCTGTCTGGCTACGCTTAACGACTTACTGAGTGAATGACTGATTGACTGGCTAGCTGGTTGACTGACTTAACTGACTGACTGATGGACTTGTTGTAGCTGACTGGCTGCGTGAAGGTGACTCTGTTATGAGGTTAATCAAACAGGTATTCGATAGTTGTGTCGCTCTGTACGTGTCTGCATGAAGGTGAGTCTTGGGGTGGAAGGTTGTTTTACAGGCACGGAGGATAGTCCTGGGGTGAATGTGATATTATTTAGACCATCCTGTTTGTCTGGTTTTCTTTCTCTCAAAGACAACTGTGGGGAGTTTTTTTTCTTGACATGAAAAACCGCCAAGGAACATGCATAACTAACGCCACGCCTTGTACTTTGTCATCATCATCATCATCTCACCCTACACCACCTTTACCTGTTGTACATCACCTGTTTTTTATAATATAAAATTTTATACATGTCTTCATAAGTGGCATTAACAAGGTTACTAAATCAAAGGGGGTAATACACTAGGGTCAGGTAAGGGAGAACATATGAGAACGCTTATGTGACTTTGACCTCAGAATGTCTTGAGTGAAAGGTCTTGTGACTTTTGGACAATCAGATGGTAAAACGTTTTAATACTGTACTGTAATTATGCATGGCCTTTTTTAGTTTACCTGCTTATTTTGAACAGTGTTGAAGCAGGTTGTTGTATTTTATTATTAATTGTGTGTGTGTGTGTTTTTGAGTGTGAATACTTCTTGGGTGTTGACACTGGAGTTATTTTTTGGGTTGGTTCTTGTGCACGAACATTTGTATGTGCCCTTGGGGTGGGAAGGTTGTGTAGGAAGGAGGGCAGGAAGTGTACATGTGTGTGTGTGTGTGATCCTTGTTGTTTGGGTGGGAGAAGGTGGACTGTGTGTTGTGGACGTTGAAGGTACATTATGCATGTGTGGCTGCATTCGATGCTTGTGCGTGTGTATTTCGCACATTCAACAAATCCACCTTCTAATGGCATATAATTATACAGGAAAATAATTCACATGCGACTGTTACCTCCAATCACGCCTAAAGTGAACTCTGTATAAGTGGTTGTTATTGTATGTACAAGTACCTACTACTCACCCTACCCAAGTCTCTGTAAAGCGTATAGAAAGGAAGGCGTACACATAGGTGGGTCCCCAGGTCTATCACTTTCACTCAGCAAACGTACGCCCACGCCCTCCTAAAGCAGAGAGATCATGAGCAAGGTCAGTTTAGTATGCAGCCCGTTCAGATACTCCTCGACCTGACTCCTGCTGTGAGCTGCTCCTGGCCGCCCTTTGATATTGGTGATGGTGACGGTGGTGGTAAATAACAGTTGTTTTATTATTGCTGGTGCTGTTATTGGTGATAGTGGGAAATGGTACTACTACTACTATTACTATTTTATGGCCTTGACTTCCCTTTTTATAACCATATCTTCTTACATTTTATTACCTATCCTAATACAAAATTATTTACCCTGGCTGAGTTTGCTATCTCATATCTCTGAGCATTCCTGTGACTGTTGCATCATAGTCCATGTGTGAGAAGGATACCACCTAGTGCCAAGACCTGACTGAATTACTCAGAAGAGGCAAACTGTACCTGCTTTCTACTAAATTTGTTAAACTAAAGCCACGGGCTTCGTTGGTTGTGTTGGTAGTCTACTGGATACCACTGCCTACTAGGCCTACTGGTGATAGGTGGTGATGGTTGTGCTATTGGCTGTTACCACATAATTTGTATTCATATTTTCGAACACGGGTGCCAACCAAAAATCTCTGTTGACATTAGGTTTGGAATTTCAGAAAGTGATAGAGCAACATGCACCGAACGAAGTACAACA
>NW_024724718.1:0-5000 GCF_018991925.1 Homarus americanus
CTGTCACTGAGTTTCATTGTCATTGTTTGACGGAGAGCACTCTCTGGTGCTGGTTTGTCACACAAAAAGCATTCTGTTGTGTTTTTTGTGTCTCTTGGCTTTCATAGCACCTTACTTCGGCAACCTTCATCACTGTCAACTACAGAGGTGGTTGCGCTTTTTGGGGCTCTTTGCAACATTATGTTGCTCACCTAAATCTACAGCTCTCATGATATTTGGCAGTATTTTTCCTCATTGTCTCTGCAATACCATCTCCATCATCTAGTGTTTCCATATCAAGCCTTATTGGAAGGGCATTGATTGAGTTGAAAAGAGGAATATTCTTGGCTAATTTGCTGTAGCCATCTTTCTCTCTTCTAGTAGCGTTAGTCCTTGGAGATTTAAGTTCTTCCTTTTTATATCATGACACACACAGCACATGGCCCAGGATTACTTTTAGGACCAATATTCATCGCCATTGTGGTACAGAGTCGAATGTTTTTCCTTTTACCACTCTGTATCATGCGTACTTTCCTTCTATGAGATACAACTAGGTTTAATCAATTGATTGCCCTAACTTTAACCCCATTACTCTTGGCTCGGCTCTCCCAGGCTGGTACATTCTGTCAATTCTGGTGCGGCTACCTAACCTTATTTGAGGCACACACACACATATATATATATATATATATATATATATATATATATATATATATATATATATATATATATATATATATATATATATATATATATAAATTAATCTTTAATATAAGTTTCGTAATTAGTTGACACTGAACCCCATTTTGAGTTTCACAGCAGTGTTGTCACCAGTGTGCCCTGGTAGTACATTGACATTTACTCTTCATAAGCATGTTTCCTTTGAATGCTTTCCATTTCAGAGTTTTCAACACAAAATTCAGGTTCTACGTACTCAAAAACACGGAAATCAACACTGAAATCACCTGAATTGATGAACACAATATACTTTAATCCCAAAAGGAAAATCTGACATCCGCTTTTGGTGGCCATTTTGGAATTTTCATTGTCGTATCAGGGAGATTTGATAATTAACCCATGTTGAATCCTCATGCCAATTTTCAACACTTTGCCGCTCCTCTACCAGGTATCGTTGCCTCTGATGTAACTACTACTCGTATTACCTTTCACTCATTTATTATAATGAACTGTGAGTAACTAACAACTATTAAAAACTTGAAAATTGCGCCCTCGACTACTAACTGCAGTAACAAAGGACATAGAGATGAATTTTTTACCATAACTACATTGATATTAGGTTTTGAGGTAATTAATATAAGTATAATCCGAGTTTAACGATAGGAGCTATTTAATCCTCACTTACATAGGATGTACTGTACAGTCAATGAAAGAATTCGTTTATCATAGTTATCCACATATCCATTATCATGAGTGAGATCTGATTAAGGAAAGGAACTTAACCTTAAATATTGTACACACTAATCAATAATTCAGGGATGAAGAAATAGTTCAGGGTGGGTGAATTATATCTTGAGTTCACTGCGACTCTCCAGGTTACAGGATTTATATCAATATTAAGCAGGTCCCACCTTCAGGAAGTTCTGGGTTGAGGCAGATAAATAGCATCAGTATTGTCCTTTTTTTCGGGGGTTGGAATGGAGACTTAACTCATACATATCTATCATATTTAATTTCAGAAATGTAAATGGTGCCACCATATAAAATATATCATTGGACACTGAGGATGGAGTTTTCATTATTATTTGTCAGGAAAGGGGGAGTGTAAGAACTATTGTGTATTTTGTAGATGGAAAATATAGCAAGATATAATTAATACGGAGTAATATACAGTATAAGTAATAGAAACAGACCTGTTATTGAACTAAATTTTAGAAATTTATTGGAAATATATATATATATATATATATATATATATATATATATATATATATATATATATATATATATATATATATATATATATATATATAAGAACATAAGAACATAAGAAAATAAGGAGTCTGCAATAGGCCGGTTGGCCTGTGCATGTCAGCTCCTGTCGAGAATTACTACCACTCTCTATCATCCATGAATCTATCTAGCCTCATTTTGAAACTTTCCAGAGTTCCCGCACTTACTACAAAGTTGCTAAGCTTGTTCCACTCGTCCACCACCCTATTTGTGAACCAGTTTCTTCCTATCTCCCTCCTAAACCTACACTTATCCAACTTGAATCCGTTGCTCCGAGTCCTATCCTGCTCGGATATTATAAGAACTTTATCTATATCCCCTTTATTGATTCCTTTCACCCACTTAAATACTTCTATCATATCTCCCCGCACCCTTCGTCTTTCTAGGGAATGCAAGTTTAGTTTCTTTAACCTATCCCGATATAGAAGGTTTCTAAGTCCCGGAATCATTTTTGTCATTCTTCGCTGCACCGACTCTAGTGAATTTATATCCATTCTATAATAGGGGCACCAGAACTGAACCGCATAATCCAGGTGCGGCCTGACTAGCGCAAGATACAGTTGCAATAAGACCTCTGCACTCTTGTTACTTACACTTCTAGATATAAAACGCAATACTCTGCCTTATTTCGAACATTAACGCACTGTAGGTGCGCGTGATCCAGGTATATGCTGATAACCACAAGGAAAAAAGAAAACACGAAGTTCCCAAGCGCTTTCGTGTAATTCACATCTTCAGGGGTGAGTACAGACTGTACAGTTTGTACTCACCCCTGAAGATGTGAATTACACGAAAGCGGGTACGAACTTCGTGTTTTCTTTTTCCTTGTGGTTATCAGCATATATATATATATATATATATATATATATATATATATATATATATATATATATATATATATATATATATATATATATATATATATATATATATATATATATATATATATATATATATATATATATATATATATATATATATATAGTAAGAAATCTGGAAATATGAAAGAAACAAAGCACAGGCTGCAAACAGTGGAAAACTAGATTGATAAAATATTCCAAATATATATTAGACAGAATGTTAGCAATATGAAAACTAACTTTAATTTACCTGCCAGTAAAATTAACCATCAAATTCTACAGTTTATTTGCTTTTGCATTACTCTTGGTAAACGATGTCAGGAGAGTGAAGTTGGTGTCAATCAAAGTTATTTTCACAGTCGTTTAAGTTTTATTATTACTACACAAGAATCACGAGACACAAACTGACGAAGAAGAATTCATGAAACTTAGTACTGGTGTGTCTCATTTCTTTATGTTTACATTTATTTTCCATAACCTCCACCGCCACCATTATAACCGCCACCTCCGGAGCCGCCACTGCCGTAGCCACCGCCGCTACTTGAACCCCCATAACCACCGCTACCGCCGCCGCTTGAGCCACCATACCCACCACCACCGCCGCTGTAGCTGCCATACCCACCACCGCTGCTACTGGAACCACCATACCCTCCGCCACCACCGCTGGAGCTACCATACCCACCGCTGCCACTTTTGGAGCCACCATAACCGCCACCACCGCCGACTGAGCCACGATAACCGCCACCGCCATCACTTTTACCTCTTCCGCCACCACTATATCCGCCTCCACCACCACTATAACCGCTTCCACCACCACCTCCATGGCCACCACCACCACCACCACTATACCCTCCTCCGCTACCGCCGCCACTTCCATGCCCATCTGGCTTGGCGAGACTGGTCACAGCCAGGATCCCCACCACCAAGGTCACTAACAACAGCTTCTGAAATTGTCAGAGATAAAATAATATTAGTAAGTTATTCTCATGAATTAAATAGTATTACAAATAAGTTCTTTTGCCAAACGAAGAAGGGTATTGTTTATTTATGTGCATAAAACATGAAATTTGTTTACTTTCTTTGATATACAGTTTTCTTCAGTACAGACTTTACTATAATGAACCTGTACACCATTTGCTCATAATATAATTTTTAAATCTGTCCTGAACTATACATTCACCTGTACCAGCAACTGCTGTAAATTACTTAATAAATTATGTCTTACCATACTGATGTTGGGAGGATCAAGTTCAGTTGTTGACTGGATGAAGAGGTGTATGGCTGAGAGCTTTTATACCTCCCTCAGGTGATAGCTGACTGCATGACTGTTTCCTCATCACTCAGTTAAGCTCCAATTATCATGTTCGTTAGATAAACAATACGTTATTTGATGTACCTACCTACTGCATATGTTTTGGACTTTCAACTTAAATGAAATACTCTGTGGGATTAAATTTTATGGTGTTCTGCTCTTTGACGGTATGGATTCCTGTCGTGTAATATCAAATCCTTACAATATTTTTTAAATGCATTTTTTTTTAAATATCGTTATGTTCATTTGACTCAACCAATTATGCAGCCTGAAAGATTGAAAATGACCACCCCTAGTCTCCATTATTTCGCTCCTTTCGCATACTTGCTTTATATAGTTTCCCTTAAATGAAATGAAATGCGTTAATTATGCAATTAAACCTTAAAGGTGGTATGCCTATATTGACACCAGGATTTAGTAATGGTCACGGGTCATCTTTTAGTCATTTACTACATATTGTTGATATGATATTACTCTCATAACTTGAGCCTTGGGGTGTGTTTACATGGCGTATACCAAATGTTTGCGCAAATGATACCATCAATGTTAGTGTTAATGTTTTCGTTAATGTAAACTTCAATGTAAGCTAATATTGTTGTTAATGTTAGCATAAGAATTAGCATCAGCGTTAACATCATTATTAGTGTATTGTTAATCAGTATTAGCGTCAAAGTTTGCATCAATGAATAAGAGTATCAATATCACCTCCTATGGTCCCTTTCTATTGAGGCGTGCGGTCATCCGGACACCAGAGTAGTGTCTTAATCAAACTCAAAAAACATGCTAATGTGTTAAAATATTGACCATAGTTGCCTGAGTGTACGTCTGGTCGTTAACCTTCTAGTAACGTAAGGGGATAATTTCTGTGAATTATTCAC
>NW_024724718.1:10000-46560 GCF_018991925.1 Homarus americanus
GTGTCGACATAATACTCCCTCATATCGATCTTGATGCCTTTCTACAAAGCTCACTAGGTTACACCAACCCAAACTGTAACTATTACTTTCCTGACTCTCCCGAGTTTAGTTCTAGTCTACTACTACCTCATTCCTTCTCCTTGATTAGCCATAACATCAGCAGTATTCTCCTTCATCGAGATACCTTTTTAGATCAGTGTTTATCTTCTATTGCCCACAAATTTGATGTACTTGGGTTCTGTGAGACCAAACTCACTAACGATATTGACCATTTGTATAACATTCCTAATTATAATAGGCACTGTATTAACACGTCACGACACAGTGGTGGTGTCGCCCAATATGTTCATATCAAGTATAACACTTCTGTAAGAGATGATTTAAAGGTTCAGGAGGAGTACATGGAGAGTGTTTTCATTGAATTACGTAACGACACACGAAATATCCTAGTAGGAGTAATCTACAGAATATCCCACACAAATGTAAGGAATTTTCTTGATAAATTTTAGGAGCTTATCACTATCATAAATTCAGAGAGGAAACATTGCTACATTACAGGAGATTTCAACCTTGATTTATTAAAATCAGAAGCCTACACCTCAGGCGACAGTAAGAAAACCTGGAATGTCATAAATTCTATTCAGAACAGGAACACTCAGCCTTCGGCCCCCACTCAGCTTTTTTGATAAATGATTCAGTTGTAACGGAACCCTCCCCCATTGCCAACCACTTCAATTAATATTTTATTAATGTTAGCAAAAATCTTGCAGAGAGCATCCCTAATCACCATGAGGAATTTAGAGCCTACCTGCAAAACTGACAGCAAAATGAGCTGTTCTTATCCCCTGTCAGAGCAGATGAATTACTGGCCATCATAAAAATGTCCAAAGATGCAGCAGCAGGCGAAGACAATATACCAATGAGCATCATTAAAAAAGTAGCCTACTTATTACTACCTGTTCTCCTACACGTTTGTAACTCCTCCTTCAATAGTGGTGTCTTTCCGGATAAACTGAAAATTACTAAAGTACACCCTGCATATAAAAAATCTGGGGACAAGGGTCTCTTTAAGAATTACTGCACCATATCAGTCCTCCCAGCCTTGAGTAAGATACTGGAAAGGCTAGCATGTAATAGACTAAATTCCTTCTGCAATGCCAATAACATCTATACAGACTCCCAGTTTGGATTTAGAGCTAGAAGGTCGACCGAGATTGCGATGCTATCCTTTAGTAATGACATCTTAAATTCCTTTGATGACAGTCAGTTCACAGTCGGTATATTCTTGGACCTCTCTAATGCTTTCGAAACTGTCAATCATACCATCCTCCTTTCAATGCTTGAACATTACGGCGTTAGGGGCCTGTCCCACAATTGGTTTACCTCATATCTGTCCAAACTTGGACCCCTGTACCTTGGTAATACAGTCCTCATACGCAAACAAAATACTAAATTCCTCGGAGTTATGGTTGATGAGAAACTTAACTGGCGAAACCACACACAAGCCATTCACAGTAAAGTCATTAAACAGTGCAGTATCATGTATCACACTCTACAGTCACTCACTCTCACAGCAATGAAAGAAATCTATCATGATCTTGTTTACCAACACCTGATACACTGTCACACACTATGGTGGGCCTCTGGCTCTTCAAAAACACAATCTCTGTTTACTGCACAAAAGAGAGTTATACGGACAATAACCTACTTGAAAAAAAAAACAGATCAGAGATACAACTTAAGGCACCCAGTGCTAGTAAGACAACCCCTCATGCGCTCCTCTCAGTCCAGGACCTCCATAACATATCAAGGTGTGAAGGTGTGGAGCAACTTACCCCCACCCATCCGAGCAAAGACTACGCTTCCTTCCTTTATTTAAATCATCTCTTAAAAAATATCTATTGTCTAATAATTAATATTTCTTGTAACACCTACTATATTTACAGTACCTACTTTTATTTTATCATCAACACTTCGCCTCCGCCGAGGTCCCACAGCCGTAATAGTCGCCAGACAAATGGACGAGACGGTACGCCTGCTCACTCAGGTGGGCTTTCCTGCTCCCTAGGGGGAGGTGATGCTGATGTTCACCACCATCACCCCAGAAACTCGTCGTACCAAGGTAATGGTTCGCCACGTACCCTGGGAGATCCCTATCGACGATCTTCGCCCTCTGCTCCCACAACTACTGGACATGGAACGCCACATCAACCCGGTCTCCGAACGTTCATCCAACGAACTCATCGGCTGGTGGGTGGGTCCCCTCCCTCCGAAGGTGAATGTAGGACCAATTCACAACTGTCCTCTCGACCGATTTATCGGAACCTCGAAAATCTGTGGTCGTTGCCAATCGTGGAAACACCGCACCTGGGAGTGCACTAGGATGGTCGCCTGCGGTTTCTGTGCAGGTCCTCACGACACAGTGGAATGAAAATCGAAAATTCAGGTCAAAATCCCAGTTATTCCACGGTGTGTCAATTTCCATGGCAGTCACCACGCCTGGAATGCCAATTGCCCACAGCGTCCTAACACTTGCCCGGGGAAAACTTACCTTGTACCACCGCCCTCGTCTCTGACGAAGCTCCTGTCAAGCAAACCTCACTCCTATCCACCACCGCCTCTTCCGTCCACCAAGGTTTCCCATTGATCTCCTCTCCTCTACCATCTATCACCCCTACCACCCATCCTTTCTCCCCTCCCTCCCTTTCCCTACCGTTCTTGGAACAAGGTCGTTGTCGGCCCTGCCACACAGTCACCACCACCTCCTGCCCACCCGGACCCCAATTGTCTCTCACAAGCACCAGCACCACCACCTCTTACTCACCTGAACCCTCACCGTCCTTATCCGTCGCTACCACCACCACATGCCCAGTTGGGCCCTCGGCCATCTTCGCCGCCACCTCCAGCTCCTGCACAGGTACACTAAGTTGTTTCTATGGAAACAATCACTCTCCGTCTGAATAGCCACTCCAAGCAAATCAACCTACCTGTAGTCTCTGCCCAACTCGACTTGTTTGTGAAAACAATTGCGACATTGCAGAGGCAACAAAAACTCATTCTGGACACCCTGACCCAACAGGGGCGCACTTTGCAAGCCCCGATGACCCGCCTCCTTCCATCTCCCGAGATGGAGGATCCATCCCTCGCTCTCACACTCCTCCCTCTCCATTTTTCTTAACAGAATTTGGTACCTACTTTGGAGCCCTGTCTAGGCCCACCGACTCATCTCACACCGGAGGCCTTTCCCTCCTCTTTTTACAATGGAACATCCAGGGACTTATACCTCACCGGACAGACCTCGCCCAGTTTGTGCTCTCTCATCAAGTAGATGTTGCTCTACTTCAGGAAACCATCACAGACGATGTTACTCCACTCCGTCTCTCTGGCCATACTGTTTACACCCTGCCTCGGTACCGTGGGCAGGCTCATGGCCTCCTCAGCCTTGTGCGTAACACCATTCCATCTGTTCGTCTCCCTTCACCTGACTCACGTGGATCCCCGTCTGAATTACTTTCTGTCTCCCTTACTCTTGGTGACTGGACCCTTCGTGTAGTCAATGTTCCTTTCAAGAGTGATTCTCTGGACCCCCAGGTTCTTCACGAACCTCCATGATGGGGTTCCCATTATTGTTGTTGGCGATTTTAATGCCCGCCATCCCACTCTAACTCAGGATCATCCCACGCCATGTACTCTTAACGGATAACATCTCTCACAGTTTCTTAATGGGGATGATGATGTTCGCTTTCTTTGTCCTGACGATCCTACTCGCCTCCCCCATAGTTTCCTTGATGTTGGCTTACTATTGAACGGTCATACCTCCTTTTATCCTACCGTCTGCACCAAACCTGATCTGTATAGTGACCATCTTGCCGTTACTACCCATCTCAGGCTCTACTTCTCTGCCCCCACATCAGCTCCTTATCGATCCCCTCGCCTTCGTTTCACACAAGATGCTGTTCCTTCCTTTACCTTTCTACCTGGGCGGATTCCTATGTTGTCCCTCAGTCCCTTGACTCTTATAGCGCTGATTTTGTTGATGTGTGTATGACTCTGTCAATCGCGCTACCTCTCCACGCCCTCCCCGTCACCCCAGAAGTGCCACCAAATACTGGTATCGTATCCCTGCCATAAGACATCTCCGGCAGGTAACCCGTTATCTCCACTCTGCCATACGGAGGTCTCGCTCTCCAGAGGACTGGGAAGACTTCAAAAATTGGTGCTCCTTTGCAACTCAGGAGCGTCGTCGGAATCGTGAGGCGGACTGGCTAAACTTCACGGGGTCTCTATCGTTCCAGTCGTCACCCTCTTATGTATGGAATCGGATTAATGCTATACGGGGTACTCGACGGAGGCCTCCTTCCCACCCTGACCCCGCCTCCCTTGCATGCTCTGTAATGAAGGACTGGGCACGACCTTCCTCCCCTGAGGCACTTCCAGATCCAATGCAGGAGGCAGTGCAGGCTCGCATCGATGTGTCTGAGCCTGTTGTTCGTGTTGCTCTTACCTCCCCTGCCCCCCACTGATCATCCCATCACACAGTTCGAGCTTGACAGTGCTCGTCACTCTAGAAAAAACACCTCTCCTGGGGATGATCAGATAACCTACTCCGTTCTCAACGCCTGTACTAATATTCCTAACGGCCCTTTGCTTTCTCTCTACAATATGTCTTATGAACATGGGGTTCTCCCGTCTAACTGGGATATGCCACTATTATCCCCATCCCTAAGCCGGGAGATCCTGGGAAATATCGAACCATTAGTCTTACCTCCTGTGTTTGCAAGATGATGGAGAGGATACTCCATCGTCGCCTTTTTCACACCATAGGCGGCTTCCACAACTCCGTCAATGGTTCCATACAACATCGAAGCACAGCACACTCCATTGATTCCTTTTATTGCAATCAGACTGCCCGCGTCTCCGTCTTCCTTGTTATCAAGGGAGTCTTTAATACGGCTCAGCCTGCCCTCATTATAGCTGAACTTGCGCGGTTAGGGGTTAAAGGGAGACTTCTTCAATGGATCGCCTCATTCCTCATAGGACGTCAGGCCCGGGTTCGCGGTGAAGGCTCTATATCTCCTGTTCAAGAAATGAACCTCGGCACCCCTCAAGGTGGAGTCCTGAGTCCCACCATGCTTAACACTCTCATGTACTCCATTGCATCTCTCCTGTGGCCGACAGAAGTTGTTCACTCAGGATATGCCGACGATGTCCTCCTCCAAGCCCCTGAATACCTCAGCATGCAGTAAGCCCTTGATCTGGTCTCTAGAGAGTGTGATTTGTAATGGATGCAATCCTAGACAAGGTTCTTGAAACTCCAGGGCACGAGCAGTAGGTATATTCAATAAGTGTACACGACTTGGCGTGATAGCCGACCGATACAGGAGCGGGCACAAGGGGACCCCGGACCGTAGGTGGGCCGAGGCTGATCTGAGGGATGTTGTCTAGCCGGGCAAGGAGAGTTGCTAGACATCACTAGGACAATGACTGAGGTCCTCTAGTTACTCGACTAGCGCGGTACAGACATAGTATATCGGGGCCTAGTGAGTGAACATAGGCATTAGACATAAGCATAGATATCAGACATGGTATAATAATATGTAGTAATACAGACATGTGAATAAATGGTACAATGAATGGTAACAGAGTCTTGGCGTCAGGCGTGTTCACATATCTATACACCTCCCTCCCCCTTTACGCTCGTAGTGCAATCTCGAGCGGTCTACGGACTCTTTTTCCATGAGTCGGGGGGAGCGGCGAGGGACAATGGGAGGATCAACTGACGACCTTCGTTCCTGGTCTGGGCAAGGGGACACAGGGGACGGGGAGGAGGGTTCGTCACTAGAGGATGGCACTGGGCGGAGATGGCGTCTGTTTCGCCACCACACACGACCACTGGGGAGGCGGACTTGGTACGAACGAGACTCGCCACGGCCCATGACGACCCCGACCTTGTCCCAGCGGTGTGACGTCGGGTCCTGGATTCGTACTTGCTGGCCGACGGTCAACCTGGGAAGGGGGCGGGCGTGGGCGTCATAGTGGCTTGTCACTTGGGCCATCCGGGCAGCCTCACTGCGGTCGCACTCGTCCGCCTTGATCTGCCATTCATCTAAGAAGGACTGGGGGTGGGCAGGCACACGAGTACGAAGGGGGCGGCCATACAACACTTGGGCAGGAGAGCGTCCGGCAGGGGTAGGGGTGTTACGGAGTTCTAGCAGGCCCCTGTCGAACTCCTCGCAGTCCAGGTTCCCCGTTGGTGCTGTCTTGAGGATGAGGTATTTTACGGACTTTACCGCTGCCTCGGCGTGGCCATTCGCCTGCGGGTAATGAGGGGAGGTGACGATGTGGTGGACGCCCCAGCGTTCGGCGAAGCTCTTGAACTCGTGGCTATTGAACGGGGGCCCACCGTCGGTTCGGAGGCGGAGAGGCACTCCGACTTCCCGGAAGAAGCGACAGAACATCCGGATGACCCTTGGAAGAGGTGGTGTCCCGACCGCAGGGAACTACCACGGGCCATCCAGAGAGCCTGTCGGCGACCACCAGGAAAGACTTTCCGGCCACATTAAAGAAGTCGGCGGATACGGACTCAAAGGGCCGCTTTGGGAGGTCATTGCACAGGTACGGCTCTTGTTGCTGGCTGGGCTGGAGTTGCTGGCAAGGCTCACAGGCCTCAACCGTGCTCTTAATATCGGCGTCAATACCAGGCCAGAAGACGGTCTGACGGGCTCTGCGCCTGGTGGCTTCAACGCCGCGGTGGCTGTCATGGAGGCGGGATAAGGTGCGCCGGCGGAGGGCAGCGGGAACGACGATCCTGGGGCCGTACAACACCAGCTCTCCGTCCGCATAGAGGCTATCCCTTAGCTTCCAGAAGGGGAGGGCGGAGGCGTGAATGTCGTAGCGGTTGGTGGGGAATCCAGCGGAGACGTAGTCGAGGAGTTGGACGTATGCCGGGTCTTGAGCGGCGGCGATGCGAAGCTCCTGGAGAGTCCTATCGTCTTCGACGGGGGGCGTCGTCGTCGTCTTGTCAGCAAGAGAAGTGGCTGTGTGTGTCACTAAGGACCGAACGCGAGCAGCGGCCGTGGTACAGTCGACTTCATCTTCAGGTGTGGGGCGACTAACAGGGGCTCGGGAGAGGGCGTCTGGTATGCACAGAAGCTTCCCGGCGCGCCACACAGCTGTAAAGACGTAAGGGGCGGTCTTCTCTTTGAGGCGTTGGAGGCGAGGATTTTCGATGGCGTCCAACGTGTAGTGATTGAGGATGGGTATGAGCGGGCGATGGTCCGTCATGAGGGTGAAATGCCCAAGGCCGAACAGGTAAAGGCGGCACTTGGCCATAGCCCAGGCGACTGCCAGCATCTCTAGTTCGATGGTGGCGTATCTGGTCTCCGTGTCCGTCAAAAACCTGGAGCCACACTGAACTAAGCGCAGTCTACCCTGGCCGTGGTCTTGAAGGAGGGCGTATCCGAGGCCGTATAGACGGGAGGCGTCGGTCTGGAGGACCACTGGTAAGGACGGGTCGAAGGGTGCCAAGGCTGGTGGTGACAGCAACGCCTTCTTAACATTCCTGAACGCTAGGTCGTGGTCAGGAGTCCAGAGGAAGGAGCGCTTGGGGCTCATGAGGGGGCGTAGAGGTTGGGCTGATGTGGCGATTTTAGGGGAGAAGTCGGCCAGCTGATTTACCAGGCCCATAAATGAGCGAAGGTCGGTCAGGTTCGCTGGAGTAGGGAAGTCCCTGATGGCCTTGACCTTCTCCTCATCAGCTGAGATCCCCTCTGGCGAGATGTTGTAGCCGCAGTAGTTAACTTGGGAGGCGGCGACCACAAATTTATCTTTGTTCAGGGTGATGCCATGGGCACGACATCTTGTGAGCATCAGATGGACTCGGTTCAAGTGGGCCGGGAGATCATCGTCGAAGAGCAGGATGTCATCTACGACCTTCACGCAGTTGGTGACACCCTGCAGGGCCATATCCCCACGGAGGCAGTACGCATCCCCCGTTGCTGCGAAGCCCATGGGTCCGCGGCAGTGTTGGAAGCGGCCGTGGGGCGTGATGAATGTAGTGAGGTGGCGATCTTCTTCCGCCAGGTCGACTTGCCAGTACCCATGTAGTGCATCCGCCGTGGTAAAGAACTTTGCAGACGGGGTGACGCTGCGGACTGCTTGAATGGGCGTAGGCGATGGATGGGCGGGACGGGAGACCTGCGAGTTGAGATGGGTGAGGTCCACTGTGATGCGAACACCTACAGGCTTGGGTGCCAAGACCATAGGGTGGCACCACTCGGAGGGCTCCTCACCGGCGTGTCTGATGATCCCCTGCTGCACCAGAGAATCGAGCTCCGCCTTCACCTTGTCCCGTATGGCAAAGGGGATAGGCCTGGGTGTGTGGATGGCGAAAGGCGTCGCGCCAGGCTTGAGGTGGATTCTCATCGGGGGGCCTGTCATCTTCTTGAGCGGCGTCTTCTGGAGGTCGGACTTGGAGACAAGGACGTCGCTGAACTGACGAAAAAAGAACTCCCGGGCGGCAGCAGGTGTGGTCATGGCTGAAACAGGTATCTCTGCACACCTGTTGAGGTGTGTCACGGCGAGGATGGGCTTTGGGAACTCGGATGAGACGATGGCCAAGTCCTGACAATGGCCACATGACAAGAGAGGGGTTTGGATGCCCTCGTGGACGTGGACTGTGGCAAGGCAAGACTTGGGACCGAGCTGTAATGTTGCCTTGAAGCACCCCAAAGCTGGGGACATCGGGGACCCGTCCGCTGTGAGCACGTCGTTCCTGGCTGTGGGTGACAGGCTACTCCTGGGGATGTTGAGGGCGTCCAGGTGTGTTGGTCCAATCACCGTGATGTCCGCGCCCGTGTCAGGTATCATCAGGAGGTTGGAAGAGTTGGTACCGTAGGACATACGAACATTGACGGGCTTGGGGGACCTGTCACTCGAGGCATCGTCCACGCGTAGGCATCCTTTGTCGTTCTCGGGAGACGGTGAAGAGACATTTTGACCTGGGGATGGAGGCTTCTTGGTGGCCCCGCAACACTTGGCGAAGTGTCCTTGCTTGTTGCAAGCGTTGCATGAGACCTTGTTGGCGGGACATCGAGGTGTGCGGGGCCAGTGGCCTTGAAACCCGCAGTTTCGACATGTACTATCAGCCGCAGGGCACTTTCCTGGACCGTGCTGGCGCTGACAGCTTCTGCAGAATTCGGGAGAGAAAACTGGTGACCGTGACGGGGGCTGTGGAGAGGACGCCGTCTGCCTCTGGCGTTGATTCCTCTTGTAGGTGGAGACGGCGTGAACTTGAGATGGCGATGAGTGTATAGCTGAGGCAGCCTCTCTTGTGGCCTCATACGACCTGCAATGGGTGACGAAGTCGGTGAGGGGGGAGGCGGCGTCGATGGTGAGGAGTTTCTGAAGCAGGTCCTCGTCACGTACACCCATCAGCAAGATCATCTTGAGCTGGATCTCGGCACAGGTTACAGGATCGCCTGTACATAGGTCCACCTCGGCTGCTAGGTCCTTAAGTCGTGCATAGAAGTCTGAGAATGATTCCCCAGAGGCTTGTTTGCAGGATAGCAGTTCCCTACGACGCAAAGCTTCATTGCGGAGGCCACGGAAATGACTCTGCAAGGCGTCTAAGACCTCTTTCACTGACATGGAGGAGTCAGGGGGAATGGCTAGCGTGTGCTCTAGGAGGCGTTGAACATCGAGGGAGATGCACGATCTTAATTGGATGAGTTGTTTCTGAGGGGGCATTCGGTCGAGGTCAGACATGACAGCAAAGTCTTCGAAACGACGTCGCCATTGACGGTATACTTGATATGTTGCATCAGATTGAAGGGGTGGGGGGCTGGTAACTGAAGACTTGCTGTGCAGGGGTGTGCTCGAGACGGCAAGCGGTGGAGGAGGCACGGAGAGGTCGACGAAAGTTGAGACTGGAACAGGTGGTTGAGAAGGCACTGAGGCATACCCAAGGGGGATAGGTGCCGTGTGAGGAGGCGTTGTCTGAAGGATAGATGAAGAGGCTGAAGCTGGCGAATTGGTTGTGGCAGCTGGTGAAGTCGTCCTCATTGCCAGCAATTCCAATAGTGTCAGGAGTTTGTGGTTATCAGCTTGGTGTTGTTGTTGAAGTTGGAGACGGTAAGCTGATTCCTCTTGACGTCTTTGGGCTTCCTTCTCTTGGGAAACTTGTAGGAAGTAGATTAACTGACGTATATCCTGGCTCCCATCCTTTGAATTTGGCGCGCCCGGCGTGTGAGGCGTGAGGGGGGGTGAGGGGGTCTGTGAGGCTTCGTCTACCTCATAATCCTCATCTAAATTTCCCGGCAAATCGTCGTGGTCAGACATCTCGTGCTTGGTGTGGTTGCGATGGGAAAGACAAGGAGAATAAGGTGAAGTGCTATGTTTTCGTCAATGTACTTGCCTAAGTGTAGGAACTAGCGGGCAAGTAAAAGAGTACTGACTGTAATATTTGTGAAGTGAGGGGAGACGGCTGGCAGCGGTGTATCCCTCCGGGCGCCCGGGCGGCTGGTGGTGGCTCAGTGTGGGGAAGGCAGTCAGTGGCTTGCGGGCCTGTGCGGACGGGGGGTGTATGCCGGAGGTGCTGTCTTGGAGACTGGGCTGGGGGCGTTTCTGCTACCTGTAGGGCCGCAGAGACATAGCAAACAGACATGAAAGGCACTGCACTTCACTTAGGGCACTTCACGAGGTCACAAAGCACTGTAAATCCAGGGGCACTGTGGAGTATATCTTCTGGGCGGGAAACAGAGAGGGCCGGGAGACGGACTAGGCCGGGAGACGGACTAGGCCGGCTTTTGCAACTTGTGAACTGTCGTGTTGGAGCTACTCAACTGCGCCATGTAATGGATGCAATCCTAGACAAGGTTCTTGAAACTCCAGGGCACGAGCAGTAGGTATATTCAATAAGTGTACAAGACTTGGCGTGATAGCCGACCGATACAGGAGCGGGCACAAGGGGACCCCGGACCGTAGGTGGGCCGAGGCTGATCTGAGGGATGTTGTCTAGCCGGGCAAGGAGAGTTGCTAGACATCACTAGGACAATGACTGAGGTCCTCTAGTTACTCGACTAGCGCGGTACAGACATAGTATATCGGGGCCTAGTGAGTGAACATAGGCATTAGACATAAGCATAGATATCAGACATGGTATAATAATATGTAGTAATACAGACATGTGAATAAATGGTACAATGAATGGTAACAGAGTCTTGGCATCAGGCGTGTTCACATATCTATACATGATTCACTTGGTTTCCTTCTTTCAACTGCGAAAACAAAAGCCATGTGGCACGGTCGTGTTGTACCTACACCCCTTCTCTTATCAGGAACGCCCTTGGACTTGGTTAATGAGACAAAATACCTGGGTGTGTATGTAACTCGCACACGTTGTCAGATCCCTGAAGTCCGCTATCTTCGAGACACATGCTTTCGGCGTCTCGCTCCCCTCTCTACCATGTGCAGGGGTTCCCTTGGTGCCACCATCCCTGTACTTCTGACCATGTACAAGTCCTTTGTCAGTTCCTGTGTCGACTACGCCGCCCCTACCCTCGTCAACATTAGTCAGACTGCTGTCAACCGTCTCGAAGTTATCCAGAGGAAAGCTGCTCGTATCATCCTTGGGGCTCCTCAGTGGACACGCTCTACTTCTCTATATACCGAATTTGGTCTTTCCCCTTACAGGATCGTGTCCAGGAGTTTTACCTAAAAACTGCCGTTTCCTTTCTACGGGATCCTCGGGGCAACTGTCCAAGCCAACTTGTCTCCTGCTGTCCGAGGCCGACCTCCATCTAGAAGACAGTGGCGAGGGTCACTCATCCGAGCCCTTCAGGAACACGACCTCCTGCCTGATATTGTTGTCACCCCTGCTGTTGGTTCGTCTCCTTCTCCCTGGCTGGATTTTCAACCTGAAGTGATTGCCCTCGGTGGACCGCTCCCGAAATCCCACGTGAACCCTGTTATTCTCTGCAAATACTACCTCTCCAGGATCGCCCACTGGTCCCCAGGTAGGGTCGTCCTCTACACTGATGGTTCTGTTGACCCCGCTACAGGTCGGGCCGGGGCTGGTGTCTACATCTCCCGTCCTGATGCCCCTGAACCTATCAAATTTGGGGAATGAGGCAGCAGATGGCCTTGCCAAGACTGGCTGCAACAAGGCCACACGTGACTACGTTGTTCCTCGAACACTTTTACAGGTTAGGACTCAAATTCGCCGCAAACACAGAGAAGCTCAGGAAGCAGCCATCCCCCTGGACTCCCCGCCAACCTAGTACGATGTCCTCCGTAAGCTTCCTGATCTCTAGTTTGTCTATGGGAAAGGGTCGTGGAAAGGGGACGTGATTGCTGCCCGTATCATCATTGGGTATGACTTTGCTTGGGAGATTGGTATCCCTGCATCCCCTGAGCAACGCTATTGTGCATTATGCAGAAGACCCGACAGCCGCACCCTTATCCACTACCTCCTAAGATGCCCCCACACACAACGCTTCCGTGACGCCAGCTGGACCATAACTCCACGACCCCCTGACGGAGATACGATGATCCTCCCCATACTGGCCAGATATTATATAAATAGCATTGATTATGTGTTAAAGGAATATCCTTCCTTCCTTAGGCTTTAGTAAGCCCCTATATAATATTTATACGGGATATACTTGTCACACTTGCCAGATGCTTCTGGTGTTATTGTACAGGGGTACCAAGTGACAGCACTAGGATCCCACCTCCTCTATCAAGGAATAAACAATTGAAATTGAATTGAATTGACATAATCCTGACAGCTCTGTCCTCTTATTCAACCTTATTACTGTACAACCCCTGCTCCCCCATTATACTTATGTTTTCAATTCCACTGTAATTTATGTATATGTAAATAAATTAAAAAAAGATAAACTAAAAAAATAATAAATAAAAAAAAATAATAAATATTGAAGTGATAACCGTGGTAACATTATTAGATGTTCTTATTACCACCATGCTATTGTACTATTCCAGATGATAATAAATCTTACATAATACTTCCTTGAGATAAATGTATAGTATATATCAGGTGCCTAAAAGAGAGAGCTCAGGTTCTCAACTGGCTCAGCCATGTTAATATTGTTATTATTATCCACTCTGTATCTGTGTTTTTCTGGCTAAATATACTGTTTCAATTCAATTCAATTCAATTCAATTCGAGGTCATTCGTGGGGAGTGGGAGAAATACGACAGGTGAGATGAGACAATATTACCACTTTGTTTACTACATGCACGTTTGAGGGTTGACATATAAGATTGCAGGAATTAAACGACATCATTGGATAGAAATGGCATTAAATATCTAAAATCCTGAGTTAATTTTACTGGGGTGGGTCATGAGGAAGTGTTTGGGGAGAGTGAGTGAGCGGTGTAGTTAATTCTGGCAGTGGTTGATCCATCCAAGTTCTAGCACATTGCTGTTTGTCGGATATTATAGGTTTACCATGACAGTTAAGTATCAAGACATGCATTTTTTTTAATTCTACACATTTAGTGTATTATATGTCGCCATGAAAAATGTATGAAACGCAGATTAGTTTAACATCGTGTATAGTTAATAAAATTAATTCTTCAAGTGTTCCATTAATTGATCTTACACTACACTTGGTAATTGATGTCAGGAATGGGAAGTTGGCGTAAATCAAAGTTATTTTCACAGTCGTTTTTGTTTTATTTTTACAACACAAGAATCACAAGACACAAACTGGCGAAGAAGAGTTCAGGAAACTTAGTATTGGTGTGTCTCATTTCGTTATGATTACATATATTTTCCATAACCTCCATCGGAGCTACCGTCGCCGCCTCCGCCACTGGAGGCACCATGACCGCCGTCGCCACCGGAGCTATCATAGCCACCATAGCCACCTCCACCACTGGAACCACCATAGCCGCCTCCGTCACTGGAGCCACCATAACCGCCTCCGCCACTGGAGCCACCATAACCACGTCCTCCAATGGAGCCACTATAGACACCTCCGCCACCGGAGCTATCATAGCCGCCACCACCACCACCATGGCCGCCACTGTCATCTGGCATGGCGAGGCAGGTCACGATCACGAGACCCACAGCCAAGGAAACTATTACCGACGTCTGAAATAGTCAAATTACTTCATCATTAGAAGCATTCCCATCTTAATATAAATTACCAATGAGTTAAAAAAAAAATTACACTACGCAAACTCATTGACTCGAATGATTATGATAAAAATGGGAACAAAATTTCAAGCATACATTAGTACTTGTTACAACAGTTGATTACAGGGACGGATCAGGAAATATTTAAATGGGGAGTCCAAGAAGTTGAGGGCGGGGGAACATGGCGAGCAGAGCGAGCCCACCCAGCATTTTTTTTTGCTTTTTCGGGGGGGGGGGTGTTGTAAGCCTCCCGAGAAATTTGATTGAAATCTGATCAATATCATGGGCATTTTGAGGCCTTGTACATTTGATATTAGGAGATATGCTGTGGGCTATAGTAATAACTTTTTACTATACAAAAACGCCTGAGTACAATACTGCATTAAAGAAAATGTATTGGAATTTTCGGATGAAAAGGGGGTCTGGACTCGAGGATCCCCCTTTGATCCGCCCCTGGATTATAGAAAACTACTAAAGAGAAGAGAGGCAAGGAATGGTTTACTTGTGATGAAGGCAGAAAAAATTACGTTTTCTTTTTAAGTGGTGAAGCTGATTATTCTTAGAAACAAAATATACTTTACAGTAATGACTCTAAATATTATTTCTTACTGTTATGACAAAGAAATCTCAACTCTTACAATTGTATCTCAACCTTAAGTGTAACTATGCCATTATTATTATTATTATTACTATTAATATTATTATTAGTATTATTACTATTATTATTATTATTATTAGTAGTAGTAGTAGTAGTAGTAGTATTGCAAGATGTTTCTACGCCAGACTCGCGGAGGTGATCTCCGAAAAGAAGCAGCAGCCCAGAAGTTATGTTACAGCCTGGATGAGATGTCGACTGTCCTTCTCTCTCCTTAGGTCGGCTTTGCTCTGCCTCAGGGGAACGAGAGCTTCGGCGCCAATGCCGACAACATCTGGAGATATTGACTATGAGGCTACAGTCACTGAATGCAACATAGATCTGCGGCTCAACTAATTCAACATGTATTAGGATATAAATATTAAGGTAATAAAATGGCGGCGAAGGTGTGGCTATTGGGGGAGGTAGTAGTAGTAGTAGTATAGATCTGCGCATAGATCTGCGGCTCAACTAATTTAACACAGATAGGATAGCTTCTTATGTATAGGATATTTAATATTAAGGTAAATAAATGGTGGCGAAGGTGTGGCTATTGGGGGAGGCTGGAGGCCAATAAAAAAAAAAAAACAAAGTAGTAGTAGTAGTAGTAGTATTAGTAGCATCATAATTAAGTAAAGAAGACACTTTAAGACGACGATGGCAAGTTACTTAAGCCATTATAAGTTTTACCATGCTGATGTTAGACGGATCAAGATCAGATGTTGACTGGATGAAGAGGTGTACACTGTATGTGAGAGCTTGTATACCTACCTCCCTCAGGTGATGGCTGACTGCATGAATATCACCTGGCCCGTCAGTGAAGCTCCAGTTATTAAGTAAGATAAACAGAATAAATTATTTACTTGGAGTATTCACTGATAAACACCGCCATTCTAAAGTTCGACAATGATAATAGTATTCATGAAGTCTCGTTTTCTACCCGTTGTAATTTCTTTGTTTGACAAGATTTTTCTTTGAATTAATTTATTCATTTGTGTCTTTTTCCATCAGTCATGCAATTATGTAGCCATTGTGAAAGTGAGGGCCTCAAATGTGGCTACAAGTGTCGCCTTATGTAGAGTGGAGAGGCTGGTGTTACCTTACTGAAGCTGTTGGCTTGGAATTACCCCACTCCTCTGTACCAAAATACTTATGAATAACTTGAAATGATATTTGATATTAAACTACCTGCCATGCCCTTCGAAAATATTTTGTTAAATTGATTTTAGAATTTAATGGTCCAGTTGAGTTTCCTGTGTACGCTATTGGTGTTACCGACGACGCCTTAGTATAATACTTATGTATCTAATTTATCTATAAGCCATTTTATTCTATTAACTGAGATTATCAAATTTTCTAAACCTGAAACTTGGGATGCATTTATATTGTTTATATTAAATATTCTCGTAATTAGTGCAAATATCATTTATGTATATACCTGTGTCCCTCCAGATTGCGGCGTCGAGACGTCCTGACACGGGAACAGTCAACAGTGGCGGGACTAAATAAAAAACCTAAGGTGATGAGGATTATTTTATAGCCGCCTTAGTGCTGGTTTTTTTGTGTCTGTGTTTACCCAGTGAATAATAGAGCACCAACAGAAGAAAGTTTTTAATATAAATATAAAGTCCATTTTATCTTATGAACTTCCTTATTTCAGTCTTATTCATAGGCATAAAGTTAATGATGTTCCAGGCCGAGCCGTGACTCCAGCTCAAGGTGGCAAGCACCCGTTTGGTAACATAGGTAATAAACTCTCCTTTGAGAATGTTGGCGGAGGTTATGATAGTCAATGGTGGTAAGGCATTTAGCGGGGTTATGACGTCTGTGTGTTCTTATTGTAGAAAGCCTGGTCACACTATTGCCCAATGTCATAAGCTCAAAGCTAAGGAGTCTCATGAAACGCCTGTTGCTAATTTTGCGTTTGTCTCAGCAGATGATGTTGCTGCGGTTTCTGACCCAGTTTGTGTGCATCATAAGGATTTGTTCCAGTCCATTAAGTTTCCTGGTTTTGTGTCAGTGTCCGAGGGTAGTACTGCTGTCCCTGTGAGTATTTTGAGGGATACTGGTACTTCACTTAGTATTCTCTTGAAAAGTCCTCTTCCATCTGTGGAAGAGGCTTATACTGGTGAGCATGTTGTGTTGCGGGGCGTTAGTGGAACCACTTGCGTTCCATTGTGTAAAGTGTATCTTCAGACGGACCTTTTGTCTCAGCCAGTTACAGTCGGGGTTCAGGAGGTGCTGCCAGTGGAAGGAGTAACGTTCCTCTTGGGAAATGATATAGCTGGTAGCCTTGTTGTTCCGGATCCAGTTGTGTGCTCTACTCCTTTAAGTAATAACCCTGCTGCAGACCTTTCGAGTAAGTATGTTGGGTTATTCCGTTCAGGTGCTTTAACCCGTAGTCAAGCTAAAATGGTGACGTATGGGACAGATGTGAGTGATCAGTGTGATGTTTTGCCTGATTATGATTTGAATGGACTGTTTGATGTAAAGCCAGATAAGTTAGATGCAGGTCTAGTAGATCAACCTGTTAGTGATGTGTCAAGTGATGTAAAGGCAGAGTCTAAGGATCATGTGAATGTTGATTTCAGTAACCTTCCTGTCCCAAGAGAGATGTTGATTTCTGCTCAAGAGTCTGACCAGTCGTTGGTTCCATTATTTGCTAGATCCGTATCAGAAAGAGAGAGAGACATTATGAATCTAGTGTTTCCTCAGGCATAGCCGATTTTTGCCGTATATGTCATGTATGCCAGTTAGCTGGTAAGCCCAATCAAGTATTTTCACCTGCACCTTTAAAACCTATACCTGTTGTTGATGAGCCATTTGCAAAAGTAAACATTGATTGTGTGGACCCTCTTCCTAAACATGAGTGTGATAATGAATATTTGTTACCGGTGATGTGTGCTTCCACTATATATCCGGAAGTTATACCTGTGCGAGAACTTGGTTTATATTATTTTATATGTTGGTTTATATTACATCTATTTTAAGGAGGGGGTGTTATGCATGGCGTAATGTACATTGGTGCGTTGCGCTGTGCATAGTGAAATATTTTTATAGGCATGTTACCCCCAAGTTTTGTAAATATAATTTTGTATAATGATGTGTGAGCAGGGCTGGTATTTGATATATAAAATATTATTCTGTATGTATGAAGGTATTTTTGGAGCTTAATCTGGGAGTTCATTAATATTAGTTTTAGGTTGGTAGTTCCGTGGAGTATGGAGCTATATCGGTCACTGTTTGCCTTTGGGAGTAGGAGGACGGCTCAGTTTGTCAGTGGTGGATAGAACATTAGAAAATAAGGAGTCTGCAATAGGCCGGTTGGCCTGTGCGTGGCAACTCCTGCCGAGAGTTACTACCACTCTCTATCATCCATGAATCTATCCAGCCTCCTTTTGAAACTTTCCAGCATTCCAGCACTTACTACAAAGTTGCTAAGCTTGTTCCACTCGTCCACCACCGGATTTGTAAAACAGTTCCTTCCTATCTCCCTCCTAAACCTAAACTTATCCAACTTAAATCCGTTGTTCCGAGTCCTATCCTGCTCGGATATTATAAGAACTTTATCCATATCACCTTTATTAATTCCTTTCACCCACTTGGATACTTTTATTATATCTCCCCGCACTCTTTATCTTTCTAGGGAATGCAAGTTTAGTTTCTTTAACCTATCCCGATATGGATGGTTTCTAAGTCCCGGAATCATTTTTGTCATTCTTCGCTCCACAGACTCTAGTGAATTTATATCCATTGTATAATAAGGGCACCAGAAGTCAACCGCATAATCGAGGTGCGGCCTGACTAGCGTAAGATATAGTTGCAATAAGACCTCTGCACTCTTGTTACTTACACTTCTAGATATAAAACCCAATACTCTGTTTGCCTTATTTCGAACATTAACGCACTGTTTTTTAGGCAGTAGGTCCGGGCTTACAAGTACCCCTAGGTCTCTTTCACAAGTCGACTTCTCTAGGTTGATGTTGTTAAGGCTGTATACATTATCAGTATTTGTTCTTCCAATATTAAGTGCGCTGCACTTGCTGGTGTTGAATTTCATTTGAGATTTTTCAGACCACCCCTGCAGTTTATTTAGATCCTCCTGTAATGTATTTTCATCCTGCCCTGAATTAATCTGCCGCCCTATTTTGGTGTCATCGGCAAACTTGCTTATGTCACTGCTCATCCCAGTATCTAGATCGTTTATGTAGATTATGAACAAGAGTCGGCCTAGTACCGACCCCTGGGGAACACCACTGGTTACACGACCCCACTCAGATTTAACACCATCTACGCTGACCCTCTGCGTTCTATCGGTGAGCCATGATTTTATCCAATTTAAAACTTTCCCCTCAATACCATGAGCTAGTAACACTCTTTTGAAGTTTAAGCTTATCTATTATTTTCCTCATCTGTTATATTATGCAGATAACATTCATACTGTTCATGTTAAACTTTGGCCATAGTGAATGCATTTCTTATTAGACGTATAAACATTCACAACTCTTTACATTTATATATTTGCTTTAATATTTGTTTACTTTGAATCCATAGTATGTTTACTACTGTATTTCGAGTTTCCTATAACCAAATACAGCTCTGAAACACTTCACAATTCCTGACGCACCCTTGTAAACGCACGAGTGAAGGGGACTGTACCTGTACCTGAGTGTTTTTTCAATTGATAGGCTAAGATAAAATGAAATGTTATCGAGAAAACAAGTGAAGAAGACATTTTAAGACGAGGATGGTAAGTTAAATAGGCATAATAAGTCTTACCATACTGATGTTGGGAGGATCAAGTTCAGTTGTTGACTGGATGAAGAGGCATGTAGGTGAGGGCATTTATACCTCCCTCAGGTGATGGCTGACTGCATGACTATCACCTTGGTCAGCCAGTTAAGCCGCAGTTATTACTCTAGGAATCACAACCTGCTTCAGTGAAAAGGTAAACAAAACAAACTGTTAATCGTAACATCCAGCAGATGGCGTCTATCGGAGTGAAGATTAGTATATCCTAGGAAATGGCTGAGAACCTGTAGAAATTAGAACTTGATGACACTTGATCTGTATCGGTTTTATGAGACTTAACTTTGGATAATTTCATCTGAATTCTTGAACAACTAATTATATGGGCCAAAATCTACCTCTATCGAAAGGAAATAATTTTCAACTTACTCACCTGACCTTTGTGGGTAGGAGAATGACAAGACTAATCTCGGGTATTAGGAACCTTGAGTACAGAGACAGGTTAAAGCATCTTAATTTGCACTCTCTCGAGAGACGTAGAGCGAGGGGCGACATGATAGAGGTGTATAAATGGAAGTCAGGGCAAAACAAATGGGACATTACAAAGGTACTCAAACTATCCAACCAGGAGCAAACTCATAACAATGGTTTTAAATTAGACAAATTTAGATTTAGGTGTGAAATAGATAAACATTGGTGTGGAAATAGAGTAGTGGATGAGTGGAACAAGTTACCAAATATCATCATTAACTCGGATACGCTGGATAGCTTCAAACATAGGGTGGATGCATATATGAGCAATAGGGGTTGGGTGTAAATGGGACTGCCCAGTATGGGCCAATAGGCCCGCTGCAGTTTCCTCCATTCTTATGTTCTTATGTTCTTATGTTCATCAGCATAACAAGGTGAAATATGAACGAAATACCCAGAAAATGCATTCACCTAAATTCTTGACCGGCGAGGAGTTCTACATGTATAATTTAGTGGATAACAATCACTAATATTATGGTACTAGACTCACCCTAGCTTGACTCTCCTTCAGTCAGTGGTTATGATGGTGTTTAATGGTGACTGAGGGGCATTGTATGTATGTCAGCTAAGTATTATGTTTATATCAGCTTAGTTTCAAGTTTATATCTGCTAAGTATTACATTTATATCAGGAAAGTTTCAAGTTTATGTCAACTAAGTATCAAGTTTATATCAGCTAAGTTTCAAGTTTATATCAGCTAAGTATCAAGTTGATGGCTAAGTATTAAGTTTCTATCAGCTAATTTTAAGATTATGTCAGGTAAGTTTTAAATTTACATCAGCTAAGTATCAAGTTTATATCAGTTAAATATTAAGTTTATAACAGCTAAGCATTAAGTTTAAATCGAGTAATTATTCTACACAGTTTTGAATTTGTGGTGTATTTGCGTTACTAGTCATAAACTCAAGCGTCAGTAAAGTAACAATGTTAGCCTCGTATCTCTGTGTTCCTTAACCCTGAGTCTTCTTCCATGGCGAGTACTGGGTGAGTTAAATCTGTAAACAATTCTTAAAGAAGTTGTATTTTGTTGTTGTTAATATTGAGAGTGTCTGTCTGTATTTAAGTGTTCTTATTGGAAGGTGATTTTAATGTAGATATATTATGTAACCTATTGTATGAAAACTGTATCCGCTATATTTCATTCTTATAGTATCGGGTATATCATATATTTTACTTTATTATTAATTTACAATCTGCAATATTCATAAATGTAGAAAATAACATCCAAGTTCAAGGGAAAATAAAGTTAACATTTCTGTTTTCTGTTTATGTTATTTTTATTTATAACAAAATAAATATTATCTCGTATGGTAACAACCTAATATTACAGCAATATTTATCGATTTATTTATATTATATTCTCCATAAGTTTGTGATTGTTAATACATTTAGTTTTTATTTACATGATTCTTCCTTCCATACTATAATGTCCGGCTGTTGGATGATTCACAAGAGGTGAAATTTTACCCTGCTTGCTGAGCTGCACTGTACAATAGAGAAAGAGCTTATCTTAGTGCAAAGGATACGAAAAAAACACAAAGAACCATGACAAAAAGATGAATTTTCACTCGCTTTCTCTAAATTAGTGACATACATCAATGAGACAAAAACTGCATGTGAAGGTTCTAATGGAACAATTTTTAGACTAGCAGACTTAGTCTTACTGTACAAGCAGAGACTCGAACAAATTGGTGTCGAATCGTCTGAAATTTATTCTACTAGGCTTCAAAACCAATTAGTTTCACATATTCCTCAACTGGGAGCTCACAGTCCAGGAAGAGATGTTTTGCTCGCATTCCAAGAAGATGTAGGCTCCATCCTGGCTGAGGTTGGCAAATACAGTGAAGCTTTTCATTTGGCCAAGGCTGCGAAAATATTAAGGCAGAATATGCTCTAACACTAGTCAAAATTCCTAACCATACTTGATGATAGAAGTATTGAATATGCAGCTCCTTCATCAGTTATGAATGAACATGGCACAGATATTAAATCCCAAATTCAGCATGGAGCATCCAAGTCAGTTGTTGCAATGTCATTAGCAACCATAATACGCCTCAAGAAGAATTGACGCCATGCTCCCATGAAGAGACAGATACCGGCCTCTCTGTACAAGCAAGACAAGCTGTAATGGAAGGCAGTAAAAGAGTTCTCATAAAAGCCAATGACACAGATATCATTGGTCTTGAAGAAATGTGGATTTCTTATGGTCAAGGGGCTTACGGACTTATACAAGATGGATTCCTCTTCATGAGTTAGTTGTAGCCATAGAGCCTGAAAAAGCCACTATAATCACATTTTTCCATGCATTCAGTGGTTGTGATGTTGTGTCAGCCTTAAGTGGAAAGGGTAAGAAGACTGCATGGCAAACATGGAATGTGTTAAACGAGTTCTCCAGTACCTTCATCAAACTCAGTCAGTGTCTTACATCAGTTATTGAAGAAGACCTCCGTGTCTTAGAAGGGTTTGTGGTGGTGATGCAAGACAGGTCTAGTCCACCATGTAAAGCGTGCAGCCTATCAAGGTGGAATGATTTGGAGGTCAGGTAACTGCAGCACAATCAGACATTCCAAGTCCTGCTAACTGGGGCAGCGAGCTGTCAAGAACTGACCAATTGTTCTTGCAAGAAAGACTGTGGATAGCGATGTAAATGTGTCAGCTCTGGTCTTACTTGCACAGCTCTGTGTGGATTTACATACCACCAGCTGTAAATATGAAAGAATTCTTATAGCAATATATCACAAGGATATGAGCAAAAGATGTTTCTCTTTGTTTAACTGAGAATCGCTTACACTTATTTTTATGAAAATAGGTAAAAATATGTGTTGAACCTCTACTTTATGCATACAAGACATATCTGTGCGTTCCAAAAGAATCATAATCTGTTCCAGCATGCTTTAAAACATAAGAATAGACACCTTATGTGCATAGATTGCCCAATAATAAGTCAATATATGTAAAAATTGTTTTCAGTTAGGCAAATTTGGCGGCCATCTTGGAAAATGGCTACATCTTGGAATTTTTAATGTTCAATTGGATAGATTTGATAAGTAACCCATTTTTAATGTTTATATGAAATTTCATGCTTGTATGACCATTCATGATTTACAGGATCACTTTTATCCGCTCCGTTAATATGACAGGGAAACAGAATAGCAGTGGTGTTTATGTGTTTAAGGCAAATAAGATAACCTTTATTTTTCTAAGGAATTTTCAAAGCTAAAAATGGATTTAGGGAATGTAAATAATACCTTGAAATGCTCTACCCTTATGATCCCCATATACAACAGGAAGGTCGTTCTCCAAGTGGCTGGCAATGAAGGCTCACAAATGGGATATTTTCTGCAGCTTTTTCACGACACTCAAAGATTTTCATAAGTGACAAAGCTCCATTAGGCGCCGCCTGTTAGATAGTAGAAGTTAAGAAATTTAATCTTTTCAGATATGAAGTTTGTGTTACTCAATTGGTAAGTGGAGCTTAACTGATTAATGAGGAAACAGTCACGCAGTCAGCCATCACCTGAGGGAGGTATAAAAGCTCTCACCTAGACTTCTCTTCATACAGTCAACAACTGAACGTGATCCTCCCAACATCAGTATGGTAAGACTTATTATGACTTAAGTAATTTAGTATCATCTTCGATAAGTGCATTCTTCACTTGTCTTATTAATAACAGTTCAGCTCATCAGCAAGACGGGTACAAACTTATGGAGAATATAATATAAATAGATCAATAAATATTGCTGTAATATTAGGTTGTTACCGTACGAGATAATATTTATTTTGTTATAAATAAAATTAACATAAACAGAAAACAGAATGTTAACTTTATTTTTCCTTGAACTTAGATGTTATTTTCTACATTTATGAATATTGCAGATTGTAAATAAATAATAAAGTAAAATATATGATATACCCGGTACTATAAGAATGAAATATAGCGTATACAGTTTTCATACATTAGGTTACCTAATATATGTACTTTAAAATCACCTTCCAATAAGAACACTTTAATAAAGACAGACACTCACTAAAAACAAAAAAAACAAAAAGACTTCTTTAAGAATTTTTTTTCAGATTTAACTCACCCAGTACCCACCATGGAACAAGACTCAGGGTCAAGGAACACAGAGATACGAGGCTAACATTGTTACTTTACTGACGCTTGAGTTTAAGGTCTAGTAACTTAAGTACACCACAAATTCAAAACTGTGAAGAATAATTACTCGAATTAAGCTTAATGCTTACCTGCTATAAACTTAATATTTAACTGATATAAGCTTGGTACATAGCTGATGTAAATTTAAAACTTACCTGACATAATCTTAAAATTAGCTGATAGGAAATTAATACTTAGCTTACATCAACTTAATACTTAGATGATATAAACTTGAAACTTAGCTGATATAAACTTGATACTTAGTTGACATAAACTTGAAACTTACCTAATATAACTGTAATACTTAGCTGATATAAACTTGAAACTTAGCTGATATAAACATAATACTTAGCTGACATACATACAATGCCCCTCAGTCACCATTAAACACCATTATAACCACTGACTGAAGGAGAGTCAAGCTAGGGTGAGTCTAGTACCATAATATTAGTGCTTGTTATCCACTAAATTATACATTTTTTTTTTTTACGGGGATTAGCCCACCCGGGCACAGGTCACTGATCCACATCAGGCCCTGGGGGCGAAAATGTAATAATAATAACAATAATAATAATAATAATAATAATAATAATAATAATAATAATAATAGTAATAATAACAATAACAATAATAATAATAATAATAATAATAATAATAATAATGATAATAATAATAATAATAATAATAATAATAATAATAATAATAATAATAATAATAATAATAATAATAATAATAATAATAATAATAATAATAATAATAATAATAATAATAATAATAATAATAATAATAAAGAACCATAAAGAAATACAAAAATTAAAAAAAAGATCAAAAGTGAGAAACAATACTGTATATGTATGTTGTGTTGTCAATAGTAAGTGAAACAATTGAGACCCTGCAATTGTGTGAAATTGAGGCAGAAAGTCAGATCAGCAACCTGAGACTTGGTCACAATTTTTGTGATGCCATACAGCAGTAGGGTCTACCATAGACAACACATTATGCTTCCAATATCTTCCCAGGCGATAGTACCTCCCTGTTTGTTAGCTGCCTAATACCTACTACCTCGTCGGTCAAGAATATAGGTGAATCAATTTTCTGGGTTTTTCGTTCATGTTTCACCTTGTTATGCTGAAGAACATAAGAACATAAGAATGGAGGAAACTGCAGAGGGCCTATTGGCTCATACTGGGCAGTCCCATTTGCACCCAATCCCTATTGCTCATATAAGCATCCACCCTATGTTTTTTTTTTTTTTTTTACGGGAATTAACCCACCCTGGCATAAGTCAAATGACCCACAACGGAGCCTGGGGAGTGAAAATAAAAGAACGGAAAGAAATTGTATATATATAAAAAAAAAGGTTATACGGTATTAATCTACACCACGAGGATGCCGGAAAACCAGCTTTTTAAAGTGAGAGAGATTGTAAGAGCATGGAAACACAGAAGAAGGCAGAGCATTCCACAGTTTGCCTGTGTGAGGAAAGAAGTAGGTACTATAACGGGTTATTCTCGAGTGACCGACATCCACGGAGAAACGGTGGGCACCGCGGGCAAGACGTGTGTTACGAACCCACGGCCTTGCCGGCGGTACACAGGATGCCAAATCCACTGAACATTGCCCGTTAAAGTGCCTGTAAAAGAGAGAGAGTGAAGCAACATTGCGGCGAAGAGAAAGGAAAGAGAGATTGTCGACTAAAGGAGGAGAGTTAATAAGACGAAATGCCTTTGATTCCACCCTATCTAATAGTTGGACAGAAGAAGAGCCACCCCAGATATGAGCGCAGTACTTCAAGTTAGGTATAATTAATCCCTTATATACTTGGAGCAACTGCTCAAGAGTGAAGTAGCTGCGGCATCGGTACAGCAGTCCCAACTTTCGGGAGGCAGCTTTAGTTATACTAAGGATGTGTGATTTCTAGGACTTATTGGGGAAATGGTGAGGCCTAACATATTTATTTCAGAATTTGGGAGGATGATAGCGTCCTGAAATGTAATTGGTGGGAGATCGTCTAATTTACAAAGTGTAGTTGGTAAATGTTGAGTTTTGTTACTATTGAACTTGACCAAGTTTGTATCTCCCCATTCAGAGATGCTGCACAGATCCGCATTGATAGAAGTAATGATATCAGTTCTAGAAGCAGATCTAGTTTGAGAGTTAGGAGGATGGGGAAAATGTACGGAAGAGTGAAGAGTGGAATCATCGACGTAAGAATAGATAGAATTAGTTGTAGTGTGAAGTAAATCATTGATAAAAAGAAGGAAGAAAGTTGGTGAAAGAACAGAACCCTGTGGGACGCCACTATTGGTAGAGAAAGAGCGAGAAATCGATCCATCGACAACAACTGCCATGGATCGGTTCTCAAGGAAGCTAGAGATGAGAGAACAAAGTGGGGGAGAGAAACCAAAAGAGGGAAGTTTAGATAGCAAAGACTTGTGCCATACCCTGTCAAATGCTTTGGAGATGTCGAGAGCCACGACAAAAGTTTCCCCATAGTCCCTAAGAGAGGATGACCAAAGATGGGTGCAATAAGAGAGCAGATCACCAGTAGATCTCGCACGGGGAAAGCCATACTGGTGATCCGACAAAAGAGAAAGGTGTTCAAGGTGACGGAGAAAATGGGAGTTCAAGATAGTTTCGAAAATCTTGGAGAGGGATGACGTTAGGGCAATGGGGCGATAGTTAGAGGGGTTAGAATGGTCACCCTTCTTCGGGATGGGCTGAACCAAGGCATGCTTCCAAGAAGAAGGAAAAGCTTTGGTTTTGAGGCAAAGGCGAAAGAGGCGAGCAAGCACAGGGGCCAGGGCTTCAGCACGCTCCCTCAGAACTGGATGAAGAGGTGTATATGTGAGAGCTTGTATACCTCACTCAAGTGATGGCTGACTGCATGAATATCAACTGGCCAGTCAGTGAAGCTCCAGTTATTAAGTAAGATAAACAGAATAAATTGTTTACTTGGAGTATTCACTGATAAACACCGCCTTTCTAAAGTTCGACAATGATAATAGTATTTATGAAGTCTCGTTTTCTACTCGTTGTAATTTCTTTGTTTGGCAAGATTTTTCTTTGATTTAGTTTATTCATTTGTGTCTTTTTCCATCAGTCATGCAATTATGTAGCCATTGTGAAAGTGAGGGCCTCAAATGTGGCTACAAATGTTGCCTTATGTAGAGTGGAGAGGCTGGTGTTACCTTACTGAAGCTGTTGGCTTGGAATTACCCCACTCCTCTGTACCAAAATACTTATGAATAACTTGAAATGATATTTGATATTAAACTACCTGCCATGCCCTTCGAAAGTATTTTGTTAAATTGATTTTAGAATTTAATGGTCCAGTCGGGTTTCCTGTGTAAGCTATTGGTATTACCGACGACGCCTTAGTATAATACTTATGTATCTAATTTATCTATCAGCCATTTTTTCTATTAACTGAGATTATCAAATTTTCTAAACCTGAAACTTGAGATGCATTTATATTGTTTATATTAAATATTCTCGTAATTAGTGCAAATATCAGTTATGTATATACCTGTGTCCCTCCAGATTGCGGCGTCGAGACGTCCTGACACGGGAACAGTCAACAGTGGCGGGACTAAATAAAAAACCTAAGGTGATGAGGATTATTTTATAGCCACCTTAGTGCTGGTTCTTTTGTGTGTGTGTTTACCCAGTGAATAATGTAGCACCAACAGAAGAAAGTTTTTAATATAAAAATAAAGTCCATTTTATCTTATGAACTTCCTTATTTCAGTCTTATTCATAGGCATAAAGTTAATGATGTTCCAGGCCGAGCCGTGACTCCAGCTCAAGGTGGTAAGCACCCGTTTGGTAACATAAGTAATAAACTCTCCTTTGAGAATGTTGGCGGAGGTTCTGATAGTCAATGGTGGTAATGCATTTAGCGGGGTTATGACTTCTGTGTGTTCTTATTGTAGAAAGCCTGGTCACACTATTGCCCAATGTCATAAGCTCAAAGCTAAGGAATCTCATGAAACGCCTGTTGCTAATTTTGCGTTTGTCTCAGCGGATGATGTTGCTGCGGTTTCTGACCCAGTTTGTGTGCATCATAAGGATTTGTTCCAGTCCTTTAAGTTTCCTGGTTTTGTGTCCGTGTCCGAGGGTAGTACTGCTGTCCCTGTGAGTATTTTGAGGGATACTGGTACTTCACTTAGTATTCTCTTGAAAAGTCCTCTTCCATCTGTGGAAGAGGCTTATACTGGTGAGCATGTTGTGTTGCGGGGCGTTAGTGGAACCACTTGCGTTCCATTGTGTAAAGTGTATCTTCGGATGGACCTTTTGTCTCAGCCAGTTACAGTCGGGGTTCAGGAGGTGTTGCCAGTGGAAGGAGTAACGTTCCTCTTGGGAAATGATATAGCTGGTAGCTTTGTTGTTCCGGATCCAGTTGTGTGCTCTACTCCTTTAAGTAATAACCCTGCTGCAGACCTTTCGAGTAAGTGTGTTGGGTTATTCCGTTCAGGTGCTTTAACCCGTAGTCAAGCTAAAATGGTGACGTATGGGACAGATGTGAGTGATCTGTGTGATGTTTTGCCTGATTATGATTTGATTGGACTGTTTGATGTAAAGCCAGATAGGTTAGATGCAGGTCTAGTAGATCAACCTGTTAGTGATGTGTCAAGTGATGTAAAGGCAGAGTCTAAGGATCATGTAAATGTTGATTTCAGTAACCTTCCTGTCCCAAGAGAGATGTTGATTTCTGCTCAAGAGTCTGACGAGTCGTTGGTTCCAATATTTGCTATGGCCGTATCAGAAAGAGAGAGAGACATTATGAGTCTAGTGTTTCCTCAGGCATAGCCGATTTTTGCCGTATGTGTCATGTATGCCAGTTAGCTGGTAAGCCCAATCAAGTATTTTCACCTGCACCTTAAAACCTATACCTGTTGTTGATGAGCCATTTGCAAAAGTAATCATTGATTGTGTGGACCCTCTTCCTAAAACTGAGTGTGATAATGAATATTTGTTTCCGGTGATGTATGCTTCCACTATATATCCGGAAGTTATACCTGTGCGAAAACTTGGTTTATATTATTTTATATGTTGGTTTATATTACATCTATTTTAAGGAGGGGGTGTTATGCATGGCGTAATGTATCATTGGTGCGTTGCGCTGTGCATAGTGAAATATTTTTTTAGGCATGTTACCCCAAGTTTTGTAAATATAATTTTGTATATAATGATGTGTGAGCAGGGCTGGTATTTGACATATAAAATATTTTTCTGTATGTATGTAGGTATTTTTGCAGCTTAATCTGGGAGTTCATTAATATTAGTTTTAGGTTGGTAGTTCCGTGGAGTATGGAGCTATATCGGTCACTGTTTGGCTTTGGGAGTAGGAGGACGGCTCAGTTTGTCAGTGGTGGATAGAACATTAGAAAATAAGGAGTCTGCAATAGGCCGGTTGGCCTGTGCATGGCAACTCCTGCCGAGAGTTACTACCACGCTCTGTCATCCATGAATCTATCCAGCCTCCTTTTGAAACTTTCCAGCGTTTCAGCGCTTACTACAAAGTTGCTAAGCTTGTTCCACTCGTCCACCACCGGATTTGTAAAACAGTTCCTTCCTATCTCCCTCCTAAACCTAAACTTATCCAACTTAAATCCGTTGTTCCGAGTCCTATCCTGCTCGGATATTATAAGAACTTTATCTATATCACCTTTATTGATTCCTTTCACCCACTTGAATAATTCTATTATATGTCCCCGCACTCATTGTCTTTCTAGGGAATGCAAGTTTAGTTTCTTTAACCTATCCCGATATGGAAGGTTTCTAAGTCCCGGAATCATTTTCGTCATTCTTCGCTGCACCGACTCTAGTGAATTGATATCCATTCTATAAAAAGGGCACTAGAACTCAACCGCATAATCGAGGTGCGGCCTGACTAGCGCAAGATATAGTTGCAATAAGACCTCTGCACTCTTATTACTTACACTTCTAGATATAAAACCCAATACTCTGTTTGCCTTATTTCGAACATTAACGCTCTGTTTTTTAGGCCGTAGGTCCGGGCTCACAAGTACCCCTAGGTGTTTTTCACAAGTCGACTTCTCTAGTTTGATGTTGTTAAGGCTGTATACTGTACATTGACAGTATTTGTTCTTTCAATATTAAGTACGCTGCACTTGCTGGTGTTGAATTCATTTGAGATTTTTCAGACCACCCCTGCAGTTTATTTAGATCCTCCTGTAATGTATTTGCATCTTGCCCTGAATTAATCTGCAGCCCAATTTTGGTGTCATCTGCAAACTTGCTTATGTCACTGCTGATCCCAGTATCTAGAGCGTTTATGTAGATTATGAACAAGATTGGGCCTAGGACCGACCCCTGGGGAACACCACTGGTTACACGACCCCACTCAGATTTAACACCATCTACGCTGACCCTCTGCGTTCTATCGGTGAGCCATGATTTTATCCAATTTAAAACTTTCCCCTCAATACCATGAGCTAGTAACACTCACTTGAAGTTTAAGCTTATCTATTATTTTCCTCATCTGTTATATTATGCAGATAACATTCATACTGTTCATGTTAAACTTTGGCCATAGTGAATGCATTTCTTTTTAGAAGTATAAACATTCACAAATCTTTACATTTATATATTTGCTTTAATATTTGTTTACTTTGAATCCATAGTATGTTTACTACTGTATTTCGAGTTTCCTATAACCAAATACAGCTCTGAAACACTGCACAATTCCTGACGCACCCTTGTAAACGCACTAGTAAAGGGGACTGTACCTGTACCTGAGTGTTTTTTCAATTGATAGGCTAAGATAAAATGAAATGTTATCGAGAATACAAGTGAAGAAGCCATTTTAAGACGAGGATGGTAAGTTACTGAGGCATAATAAGTTTTACCATACTGATGTTGGGAGGATCAAGTTCAGTTGTTGACTGGATGAAGAGGCATGTAGGTGAGGGCATTTATACCTCTCTCAGGTGATGGCTGACTGCATGACTATCACCTTGGTCAGCCAGTTAAGCCGCAGTTATTACTCTAAGAATCACAACCTGCTTCAGTGAAAAGGTAAACAAAACAAACAGTTAATCGTAACATCCAGCAGATGGCGTCTATCGGAGTGAAGTTTAGTATATCCTAGGAAGTCGATGAGAACCTGTAGAAATTAGAACTTGATGACACTTGTTCTGTATAGGTTTTATGAGACTTAACTTTGGATAATTTCATCTGAATTCTTGAACAACTATTTATATGCGCCAAAATCTACCTCTATCGAAAGGAAATAATTTTCAACTTACTCACCTGACCTTTGTGGGTAGGAGAATGACAAGACTAATCCCGGGTAATAGGAACCTTGAGTACAGAGACAGGTTAAAGCATCTTAATTTGCACTCTCTCGAGAGACATAGAGCGAGGGGCGACATGATAGAGGTGTATAAATGGAAGTCAGGGCTAAACAAATGGGACATTACAAATGTACTCAAACTATCCAACCAGGAGCGAACTCATAACAATGGTTTTAAATTAGACAAATTTAGATTTAGGTGTGAAATAGATAAACATTGGTGTGGAAATAGAGTAGTGGATGAGTGGAACAAGTTACCAAATATCATCATTAACTCGGATACGCTGGATAGCTTCAAACATAGGGTGGATGCATATATGAGCAATAGGGGTTGGGTGTAAATGGGACTGCCCAGTATGGGCCAATAGGCCCGCTGCAGTTTCCTCCATTCTTATGTTCTTATGTTCTTATGTTCATCAGCATAACAAGGTGAAACATGAACGAAATACCCAGAAAATGCATTCACCTAAATTCTTGACCGGCGAGGAGTTCTACATGTATAATTTAGTGGATAACAAGCACTAATATTATGGTACTAGACTCACCCTAGCTTGACTCTCCTTCAGTCAGTGGTTATGATGGTGTTTAATGGTGACTGAGGGGCATTGTATGTATGTCAGCTAAGTATTATGTTTATATCAGCTTAGTTTCAAGTTTATATTTGCTAAGTATTACATTTATATCAGGAAGTTTCAAGTTTATGTCAACTAAGTATCAAGTTTATATCAGCAAAGTTTCAAGTTTATATCAGCTAAGTATCAAGTTGATGTAAGCTAAGTATTAAGTTTCTATCAGCTAATTTTAAGATTATGTTAGGTAAGTTTTAAATTTACATCAGCTAAGTATCAAGTTTATATCAGTTAAATATTAAGTTTATAACAGCTAAGCATTAAGTTTAAATCGAATAATTATTCTACACAGTTTTGAATTTGTGGTGTATTTGCGTTACTAGTCATAAACTGAAGCGTCAGTAAAGTAACAATGTTAGCCTCGTATCTCTGTGTTCCTTAACCCTGAGTCTTCTTCCATGGCGAGTACTGGGTGAGTTAAATCTGAAAACAATTCTTAAAGAAGTTGTATTTTGTTGTTGTTAATATTGAGAGTGTCTGTCTGTATTTAATTGTTCTTATTGGAAGGTGATTTTAATGTACATATATTATGTAACCTATTGTATGAAAACTGTATCCGCTATATTTCATTCTTATAGTATCGGGTATATCATATATATTAATTTATTATTTATTTACAATCTGCAATATTCATAATTGTAGAAAATAACATCTAAGTTCAAGGAAAAATAAAGTTAACATTTCTGTTTTCTGTTTATGTTATTTTTATTTATAACGAAATAAATATTATCTCGTATGGTAACAACCTAATATTACAGCAATATTTATCGATTTATTTATATTATATTCGCCATAGGTTTGTGATTGTTAATACATTTAGTTTTCAGATACTTGATTCTTCCTTCCATACTATAATGTCCGGGTGTTGGATAAGTCACTGTTACCTGAGATGTGAAGTGAAGAATGTAAGTTAAAGAAGAGTTAGTGTAGTGAATCGGCGACACACCTAGAGCATCACTAGTCCAGCGCCTTGTGATTCGCTGCGTGATAACATGCCACTGCTGACATGGATCACTCCAGGTACATAGTAATTATTATCACTCCAGGTACATAGTAATTATTATCACTCCAGGTACATAGTAATTACTATCACTCCTGGTATATAGTAATTATTATCACTCCAGGTACATAGTAATTATTATCACTCTAGGTACATAGTAATTACTATCACTCCATGTACATAGTAATTACTATCACTCCTGGTATATTGTAATTATTATCACTCCAGGTACATAGTAATTATTATCACTCCAGGTACATAGTAATTACTATCACTCCAGGTACATAGTAATTACTATCACTTCTGGTATATAGTAATTATTATCACTCCAGGTACATAGTAATTACTATCACTCCAGGTACATACAGTAGTATTTATTATCACTCCAGGTACATAGTAATTACTATCACTCCAGGTACATAGAAATTACTATCACTTCTGGTATATAGTAATTATTATCACTCCAGATACATAGTAAATATTATTACTACTGGTAAATAATAATTATTATCACTCCAGGTACATAGTAATTATTATCACTCCAGGTACATAGTAATTATTATCACTCCAGGTATATAGTAATTATTATCACTCCAGGTACATAGTAATTATTATCACTCCAGGTACATAGTAATTATTATCACTCGAGGTACATAGTAATTATTATCATTCCAGGTCATATTAATTATTATCACTCCAGGTACCTATCAATTAGTATCACTCCAGGTACATAGTAATTAGTATCACTTTAGGTACATAGTAATTATCATCACTCCAGGTATAATATATATATTATAAGAATCTGTGCCTCTGACACCCTAAGTGGCAATTCTGTTACTTGTTATAGTATAGATAATAAAAGATCATTCTTCAGGGTCATTATTTTCCCCTAATAGTAAAGATTTTTAAGTGAAATTTGATCTTACGCCTCAGTATATTCCAAAACAAATATTTAGATTTGTTCCATAGTATTAAATAAGTTTATTATATGTTGTGGGGAGAATATTTATTTTTTCTTCGTAAGACATTAAAATAAATTTTTATAACCCAATAAAAATACAGATACATCTACTGTAGTCTCTTATCCTGGATACAATTTGCGAAGAATTATCCCGCTACATTTACTGATACTATTTAAATATTCCACTGATATTCAGAAAACCAAGATCGCATAGTTAGTGGAAGTAATAACTGTACTGTATTAGCAACTAAGTTATGGGAATTTCTACATCAAGTTTTACCATAAGAATAAGTAAGCGTCTTTTAATAATGTATCATTTTAACATTTATGTGAAAAAGGTAAATTTTAAACTGAGTAATTGAAAAAAAAATGTTGTCGGCATCTTTTTATTCATATAGAGATAAAATGAAGATGTTTTTAGTATATATCATAAAATAACTTAGGTAGCACATCACAAAAAACTAAACAACTTCATTTCTTTTACACGTAACTGTAGAAATTGTTAATACAGTAGAGCTATGTGTTTATTATTATAATTCACATGTGTACATTACACTTTATTTACTCCTACACCACACTTGGTAAGTGATGTCAGGAGAGCGAAGTTGGGGTAAATCAAAGTTATTTTCACAGTCGTTTAAGTTTTATTATTACAACGCAAGAATCACGGGACACAAACTGACGAAGAAGAGTTCAGGAAACTTAGTATTGGTGTGTCTCATTTCTTTATGTTTACATTTATTTTCCATAACCTCCTCCCCCACAGCCATAGCCGGCGCCACTAGAACCACCATAACCGCCACCTCCACCGCCGTTGGAACCACCATACCCAGCACCGCCGCCGCTGGAGCCGCCATACCCACCACCACCGCCGCTGGATCCTCCATACCCACCACCGCCGCCGCTGGAGCTGCCATACCCACCACCGCCGCCGCTGGAGCCACCATACCCACCACCACCGCCGCTGGATCCGCCATACCCACCACCGCCGCCGCTGTAGCTGCCATACTCGCCACCGCTGCCTCTGGAGCCGTCTTGCCCGCCTCCGCCACCACCTCCATGGCCACCTTCACCGCCACCACCATACCCGCCGCCACCACTTCCATGGTCACCACCTTTGCCACCGCTGCCACCACCATGCTCATCTGGCTTGGCGAGGCAGGTCATAGCCAGGAGCCCCACCACCATGGTCACAAACAACTGCGTCTGAAATTGTCAGAGATAAACTATTTTTATTAAGGTTATTATAATCAGTTAACATAATGGTACTATAAATAAGTTCATTTACCACAGAGATGTTAGGTCAGTTACTTTCTGTAAATTAACGAGAAAAGGTTTGCTTCACTGAAACTTCACTAACAATGACAGAGAAGAGTATTATTTATTTGAGTGCAGAAAACACGATATGTGTAACATTTGTCTGATATAAAGTTTTCTTTAGTACATAATTTACTACGGTGAAGCTGGAAACCATTTGTTTAAAATATAATTTTTAAATCTGTCCTGAACTTGTGCCTATACCTTCAGCTATACCAGCAACTCCTGTACTCGTCATGCTGATGAGCTGAACTGTTATTAATAAGACAAGTGAAGAATGCACTTATAGAAGATGATGCTAAATTACTTAAGCCATAATAAGTCTTACCATAATGATGTTGGGAGGATCAAGTTCAGTTGTTGACTGTATGAAGAGAAGTCTAGGTGAGAGCTTTTATACCTCCCTCAGGTGATGGCTGACTGCATGACTGTTTCCTCATTAATCAGTTAAGCTCCACTTACCAATTGAGTAACACAACCTTCATATCTGAAAAGATTAAATTTGTTCACTTCTACTATCTAACAGGCGGTGACTGATGGAGCTTTGTCACTTATGAAAATCTTTTGAGTGTCGTGAAAAAGCTGCAGAAATTATCCCATTTGTGAGCCTTCATTGCCAGCCACTTGGAGAACGACCTTCCCGTTGTATCTGGGGATCATAAGGGTAGAGCATTTGAAGGTATTATTTACATTCCTTAAATCCATTTTTAGCTTTGAAAATTCCTTAGAAATTAATGGTTATCTTATTTGCCTTAAACACACAAACACCACTGCTACTCTGTTCCCCTGACATTATTAACGGAGCGGGTAACAGTAATCATGCAAATCATAAATGATCATACAAGCATGAAATTTCGTATGGACATTAAAAATGGGTTACTTATCGAATCTATCCACTTGAACATTAAAAATTCCAAGATGTAGCCATTTTCCAAGATGGCCGCCGAATTTGCCTAACTGAAATTTTTTTTACATATATTGACTTATTATTGGGCAATCTGTGCACATAAGGTGTCTATTCTCATATTTTAAAGCATTCTGGAACAGATTATGATTGCTTTGGAACGCTCAGATATGTCTTTTATGCATAAAGTAGC